>NW_014559267.1:1119205-1191444 GCF_001313825.1 Dinoponera quadriceps
GGGGGGGGGGGGAGGGTCAGCTCGCAGAAATTCGTTCGCGGCTGGACTAATTTATACCGCAGATTTATCAGCCGGGGAGAAAGGAAAAGCGGTTACGCGCCGTCGGAAGAGTCTCGAAGTCTCCGACTCTCCCTGAAAGCGCCTCATATCACCGCTCACTGCGGGGAATAAATTCCGTCCTTCCTATTTCGGTGGAATCGGCGGAGCCGTACGTTACGGATTTGCGAGAGAAGGAACGCCACGGCGGAGTGGCTTGACGCGGGCACGGTCACGTCGTTTCGTTTCATTTGTTTTCATTCCCTTGCTAGCATAATGGATATCGCGTAGGAGTTGGCAAAGGGAACGGGGGCGTTCTAGCGCGCCAGTGAATTTAAATCTTTCGTGCGGGGGAAGAAGTTCGTAGGGCGTGTCGAATGGTGGTTGTCTAGTCTAAGAGAAACCGCTCGGTGGAAAGAGAAGGAGAGAGAAAGAGAGAGAGAGAGAGAGAAAGGGAGAGCAGAAGAAGGAAAGAAAGAAAGAGAGAGCGAGCACACAGCGGGGTAGAGGCAAGAGGGGAGGGAGATGGAGTGAGTGGCCGGGTAATAAAACGCTAAAAGCGTCTTACGCGGATCGAGAGCGGCGCGATATAGCGCTGCTAGTTGACGCGCGAGCTTCTTAGCTCTTTATTTGATATTTATTCGCATGGAAGCTCTCCCGAGGTGCAGGCCACCGCTGTCGGGGCTGTTGGGTAGCCCGTGTCGCGCTGTGTCTGACGAAATAAAGTGCAACGTGACCGCGGTACATTATACAGGTCTGACTTCGCGAGAAATATCCGGCGATTTGGCCTCCGGTTGTCTTGTCGCCGTCGTTATCTCCGCTTATCTCGTCGGGAACGAAAAAACGCCGACTAAGAGACTGCGAGAACTCTTTATTTTTTTCCGCTCCTCCCTCCTCTGTTCCCTTCTCTCTCTCACTCTCTCTTTCTCTTTCTCACGTTTTTGGAATAGTTTACCGGCTACGTTACGCAACACCATATCGCCTGGAGGATTTCAGCATTGCTAGAAGCATACCGGTCGAAATGTTAAATAACGGACGCAATACTCAAATATACATATATTCGTGCAATAATACGCCTGAAATTCAAGAAGAACAAGGGAATATGTGTAATTAAACGCTGAAATGTATCTTGAAAACGTTTCGAAATGCTCGAAGGTAAATATGCGTTGTAACAATTTCCAGCCGTTGTATATTGGCATATTAACGGCCATTATGTAACGGACGGGTTACTAAACAAATGATTCCACAAGTAATCGCTAGACTTCGTCACCTAACAGCGGAATATTAAGGACGACCATAACGTCACCTTTTCCTCTACTTACTATTTTTCTTTCTCTTTCTTATTCTTATTGCTTTTTTTCATTTTTGCGCTTGAAAGTGGTCACGTAGAGCGTCACGGATCAAATTATCTGTCTATCTATTTATCTCTCTCTTCCGCCGGCAGCGTCGAGCCTGTAGCGTCACGGAGGTGCAAGCCGGGGGCCGCCGGTTACTAAAGCCCAGGATGTACGCGTTGAATTTTCGAGAGCCGAAAGTACGTGGGCGCGCAAATGTAACGCGGAGTTTCTATCGCGGATACACGCTACCGTGCGTAACAGCGGAGAGCACGCCGGGACCGAAATTTCGGAGAGCCAATTATATATGGATTGAAGTATTGTTTATAACGTTGCTTTATATTTCTAAATAAACAGGCGCCACCGGTATCTCGCCGGCGGGGGTATTCACCGCCGGCGCACACGGGGAAGGTGGGAGAGGGGGATAGTAGATTCCATCCGATTCCGGCGAAATTGAAATCCATTTTTGCGCCCGTTAGGGGAATAATGACGATCACTTTGGGATAATAAAAAAATACCTACACACCGCGAGAATATATCGGGCGATTTATGAATGTCCGACCCACGAAATCACTGTTATATAACCTCTCTCCCACCGCGCGTAACCGGCCCGCGCATCCCCGTCCGTCGGTCCGTCCGGCCGGTTAATAATTCGCGGTAGCAATTTTTCGAGAATCCGCGAGTAAGCGAAACGCGCGCGTGGCGCGTGATTGACGCCGAGGCGCGGGGGAAAAGAGCGTATTACGGGGCCGGGGGCTTTTCGAATTTCCTGTATCTCGTTACAGCGGCTCGTAAAGCTGCGACTGGGAATAATAGCGCGAGCTGAAAACGTAACAGCGTATTACTCCCGGCAACTGTGCGATAGCCGCGCGCTCCGTCAGAGCTACGGGATAGCGTTTCGGTACCGATGATGCGAGCCCCGCTGCCGTAAAACGAAAGGCGCGCCTAACGAATACGCATCGACGCGCCATCGACTCATTCTCTCTCTCTCTCTCTCTCTCTCTCAGCATCTTCGCGTTCTCTCCGGGCTGTTGTGCGAGACCGTACAGCCGCAAACGCGGCTACGATTGTCCGCGCGTTACGGAAGATTACGGGAAAGCGTGTACTCGCGCGTGTACGGACTTTCGGGCGGAACACGAGGTTTGTAATTCGAACGCTTCCCAGCGTTACGAGAGTGAGGTCGAGAGGGAGAGAGGGAGAGAGACATTAAGTATCGTCTGCAAACGGGGTTACCTGTACCTGTTGTGCCATTTGGGAGCGGTCGTCGTCGTTGTGGTTGTTGTTGTTGTTGTTGTATCGAGCGTTTTCGGGCTCAGCAAGCTAGCCAACCGGGCGGGGTAGCTAGCTGGCTACAAAGTCCGTTTAGAACTTGGATCCCCCAAAGTGCTTCGCGCGATCTGCCCGCCGCCACGGTTATAAATCGCGCGCGCGCGCACCCACCTTTCCCCGCGCAGTTCCGGACTCTCCGCGTATGTGCGTATACACGGGGCGTACGGGCTGGTTTACACGGACGGTAGACTCGACACGGCTCTAACGATGCGCCCGAGCCTACCCACGGTGAACTCGCGCGGGCTGCTCTCGAGGAGAGAGAACGTCTTCGGACTTAATCTGTCAGAATTCGAATTTAACTCGGCACCGTGGCCCTTAACGGCGCCGGCTCTAACGCTCGCCGAGAGAAATTGGAAACGATCGTTTAAACTCGGAGGCGTCGGCCCAACCACCTGGCAAATGCTCGCAACGAGCTCGTTTATCGGCTCTCCGCTTGTACCCGGCCGATCGGGGCCCGATACAGCGCCCTCTCGCCATTACCTTGTTACAGAGATACTATCCGAATATCTTGGGAATAATTTATCCGTAATTTCGCGGCCGCTCTCCCCCACTCGGGCGCGCCGGTTACTTTTGTATTTTTTATCGGCGGCTCGATTATCGCTCGCGCAATTGTGCCCGCGTCGCGATACTCGTTTTGGATATCGCTCCTTTTTTCGCGTCTCGTTTACTTCATTACTCCCCTTTCCCCCTCCTGTTTTTGGGGTTTCATTCGTTGATGCTGTCGCAACTGGCGGATCATAATGTATACGCCGAATTCCCCCGTCCATCTGGGTGTCATTACGCCGCGGCGGAATCGAGTCAGCGAATTATACACGCAGCTACGCGCGACGGCTCTAATGACCCGTTTCCCGCCGCGCTAGCATTATCGGGCGAACGTTCGTCATCGTTTATCCGTTATCCGTTGATCTTGAAATTCAACGGTAATCAAGGACTACATTGTTTGAAGAAAAAAGGGAAAAAAACTGTCATTAAGTCGTTAGTTAGCGACTAGATGCTTTATCCCGCGCAGATGCCCCTCCCCTCCTTCCTCACCCCGGGGTCGCCGGGGGATACAATATCGACCTAGGAAGTAGTAGAATTCCGCAAGAGCCTCGCACGCGACGCGGAGTTCCCGGTATAATGGAATATACTCTTACTCGGGGTCCTGACGGTAATACGGTTGTAAGTCTAATTGAAAGCGAGACGATCGTGAACGCGGCGAGGCTGTAACTCCGTGACGGGATGCGCCCGAGCCAACGATACATGCTTGGGTGGAGTTACGGAGGGAGAGGGATTTTTCTAGCACCCTTTCAACCCTCGTTTAACAAGGTTCGCGTGGTTACACCTTCCACGAGGTAGGTCGGATCCGACCGGCATTTTTAGTAACTTTCTCAACTAATTTTCTCGACCAGCCACTTTTTATCACTCACAATACGTTAGGAAATATTGGAAAGTAAATCAGATACGTCATCAAAATATGTAAAATATCTCGAATATGAAATGCGCTGTAATATTTATTTTAAAAAACTCCATCTGTTGGATATCCGACCTATTAATTTTCTCTAAGAAAGAGATTGAATAATACAATGATATAAATAATAAAATAATATGTGATGAGGGAGAAACAGAAGAAACTTTGAAAAAATGTTATTAAATAATAATGAAACGAGAGGAAGAGAGAGAAAGAGTTATGCGTCCTTCCCCTCTTAATCGGTTGAAAAATAATTACAAATTATTATCATTGCTAATTTATGACAAATACCTTGTCAAAAAATAATAAAAGAAATATTGATCGAGAGAAAGTGACGTTAATAACAAAGTGGGGTCGAATCCGAGCGGTAGAGCGAGCTGGCTGGGGGAATTAGGCCTTATACCGAACAAGATAGTGCAATTCCACTTATGCTACCAGCCGCCGCTGCGGGAAGACTGGCTTGAAAGACTTACGAAACCACAACACGCTACGCCTCGTCAGCGCGTGTGAAGAAGAGAATCAGAATACGGTCGGATCCGACCTAACCTCGTTAGACGAAAGTTAACTTTGACAACGTCGAGTGTCTTGACAAAATAACGGTATGACTTATGGCGGCGGGCTATTACGAGGTGCAAGGTTCACGGTATCGGTCGCGTACCGACAGTCAGCATTGGCTCAGCATTGGATTACAGTCGGACGATATCTCGGACGCAACACCCGGCGGCCGACTCTTGGCCGAGCGTTCGCAAACATGCATGCATCAGCCAAGAGTGATTTTCTCGCGTATAACGTTCGACATCGCGCGACACCGAGCCAGCGCTCGAAACACGTGCGTATTATCTGGGAGAGATGACTGATGGGAGCTATTTCTCCCGGGACGTGGCGGAGTTGCCCGGGCGAAATTTTTCAAACGAAGCACGCGCGAAACTTCCCTACATTTTCCAACGCGACAAAAACTTCCGACTCTCCTTATTCCCTTATCTAAATATATTCTAGCGTCTCTATGCAACGATACAGCGCCGCCGCTCGTCGCGAACCCTGCACGTAAACACGCGTCATGACAGGCGCACGTGCGAAGCACGCGAACGCGTGCAGCGCGAAATGCCGAGGAGAATGGCGCTTGTTTCACGTTCGTACGTCGATTTTTCGCCGAATTATCGGCGTTCGAAGGTTTCCGAGTTTCCGGGGGAAGCAGCCGGAGCGAGACGCGCGGGGAGCAGCGTGCACGCGTGCAATACATTGTAGCGCGTTCGCGACGTTCACACCTCGCGGCGGAGCGCAACATTGTCGGCGGCCTTCAAACGATTTCGCCGCTCGTTGGTAACTCCGTGTAGAAAAGTCGTAGCGACGTGGGGGAAAATGCGTTTTAAAGCTCAGACTGTCCCGTTCCCGACGAGGCACTGCCCGTTTCATCGTGTTATTAATTCCGCGATATGTCGTTGAGTTGATATACGAGGATAAAGCTATACAATGAAGAACATCTTGTACTTGTGTGTTAAAATTGGTCTTTACTTTAAAAAAATTTTGCTGTTAAAATTTTTACACACCCATGTGTTAATTTAACATATTGCGTTTATGTCATCTCACAACGTTTTGTGTTCTATCGATATTCAATCGATATTGTTCGTACATTCAACGCTGTAAGTGTTAAAATAAAGCACATTTTATATTTCAGTGCTGATTAACGTATTAATTGTGTGTCAATTATTAGTACAATATTGGTGTTAGTTTTTGAACGTATTCACCTTGTTATAATCAGCACAACCTGTATTATAAATTAATACAAAAATTTGCGTGGACCGCCGGGACGTGAAATGTGTTAAATTTAAGACAACATTTTTTACCATGTACGAACAGCGCGATTTGATTCAAATCGAAGATAAATGAAACGGACGCATTTGCAGAAAGTATACACAATCTTTTGACTGTCGTAACATGAGAATTGATAGGAAATCACCAAAATTGATATAAGTATGGTAAATTGATATATACCTATATTTCTCGGCTATAAAATATTATACTCCATCAAACAGAACATGAATTTCGTCTGCTACACTGCAAATTCAAGTGTGTTATTTTAGCTAAAGTTTTTCTTGCATATTTTTTGCCGCTATAAATCACGTTATTTAACACAATGAAACGTTTTAAATGAAGTAATCTAAAACAGGCAGAAACACGTGAAAAGAATTTCAGTCGAATGTGTCACTTTTCGGACGCTTGTAAAATGCTTGTAAAAATAATACACTTGGATTTACAGCGTATTTGCTGCCGAAGTGGCACTTTTTATTTGCAAGCACGTTCAGTTATGTGATTAGCGTCGTTTGATTTTTCGTTGCGTTGAACTTTTTGTCGAGCTATCTTCTCGCGAAAATTCAAGTAACAAACCAGCAGTAATTTATCTGACAGCAGTAATTTATATTTTATAGCGTGACTTTTAAACTTTTTAAATCATTTTGGATTTTATGTCAACCTCTCTGTCCTCTGTCACTGAACCATGCAAGAGAAGTTAGGGAATCATGTTGTTCTGTAAGCTGACATACCTGAACTTCACTGTTAAATATCATCTCACAGGATACAATTGAAGCTACCGGTAATTAATTTCCCTTCATATTTCTAACTGGTTTTCTTTTTAAGATGGTCAGGAAAAGAAAGTTAGGAGATTCCTTCCCATATGATAAAAAGTATATAAAATTAAAGATAACGTGTAAGAATGTATAATAAGTGTACAAAATATAGCAATTTCAGTGCTTTTAATTTTTGATAATTCTCAATAGATGTCACATATCGTGTCACATATTTTGAGATTTAGTTTTTAGAAGCGTCGATCCCCAAACGTCTTAAGAAATAATTATTTGCAGAGAAACGTATAACAATTTTTATAAGACTATCTCATAAATTGTGGCAGAAAAGTGCCGCTGGTTTGCATCTATTCACATTGATTTTAATTTTGCATTTTCAACAGGACTTTGGAGCCCAAGAACAAAACACTGTGTCGATTTCGCTTTTTTCTAATCACAGCTTAATTTTCACGAGCTGTTTCAATTTACGCTCTCGTTGTATGCCTGTGAGACGCGCCGTGCGAATAGACATCCAATAACTCGTAAGTAATCGTTCATGATGGAATGACGGGCTAGTCTTAGTCGATAGTTAGAGGTCACAGATGGGCCGGGAATCAGCTCCACGGCCAATATCCGACTATCTTACGTATTGCTTAAGAGCTACTCGCGTGAGAGCATTCACATCTAATCGCTTGTAACTTCAAGCCACTTCGGATTCGAAGCGCGTTCCACGGTTTAGAAGAGTCCTCGCGTTAAATTAAAAGTTTCGCGCAAATTGACGAATGTTTATTTGAATGGATCCGCGCGCTGGCCCGGCGAAGGTATCCTTAACGACCGCACGGTTGTTCCGTGTGTGTGTGTGTGTGTGTGTGTGTGTGACGTAACGTCGACTCGACCTATCTCAGGCCTTCGCGAAGAGGGAGAGAAAAAGTTGCCCGAAACGTTTTTCCTCCGATGTTTCCTTACCGCGTCTATTTTCTAATGCCTGTCTAAACTTCCCGCTACCCACTCGAGAGAGGCGAACCAACTAAAGTTTTTCGAGCACTCACTCGGAGCGCCGCGAAGTTAACGCTAGGAAGACCCGTAGACCCGCGAGTTTCGGAATCTTCGAGTATAACTCCTGATCTCAAATTCTTTATTAATTTTTTAAGAGTCTCTCTTGAGAGGGACGCCGTCCCGTGGAGAGCGGGCGGAAAGGGGGCGACCGATGCAAGGCGTAGCGTGCGCGCTCTCGCTCAGTCTTTGAGACTTCCATTTCGAAAGATATCGCGGTGTCTCATTTTACATATCCAGCTTTGAGGTAAACTGGAACTTTTCGCAACTCCCCACGCGAATCGAATTTGATTCCATAATGCCTCGGCGAGTGGATGGCGGGCATTAACGAGCCAAAGACAGAGAAAGAGAGAGAGAGAGAGAGAGAGGGAGGGAGGTCAGACACGCTAAATATATAAACCCTTCTTTCAGCGGTTCTGCTGACCCGAATAAAAAATAAGAGTCTCTTATACGAGGTAAAGTTGCGCGCCTCGGTATTCCGTTCCGATATTAGATTCTCAGGAATATACGCGCGTAATTTCACCGCTACGACTCCGTCGATCGTCCGTCCTCCCCACCTCACCCCTCGGCCCTCCTCACGCCCGTCCTAACTGGCAATGAAATTTCGACAGTGCAAGCGCGCGCGCACGGATCTTTCCTCGAAGGACGGTAATTTCGGTGTTCGAAAGTTGTACCGGTCCGTACCGGCGTTCGTCGACGGCGAGCACAAGCAACCCAGCTCTTCATTGTACGACAGCGACCGTCGGATTCCCCATGAATGGCACGGGGATCCTAATACCCTCCATAAGAAAGGTAACTCGTCTTTGCCCTCCCTGACTTCGAGTTAACGACGCATCTCTCTCTCTCTCTCTCTCTATCTCTCTCTCTCTCTCTGTCTTTCTATCTATCTATCTATCTCCCTCCACCTCTCGCTTCACTTTCGGCCGTCTAAGCCTCTCGAGAAGCCAATTAACTACGGGAGTAACTCTCCTGCTACTTGATGTAAGTTCCATTACAACGCCGCCGGATAGAATTATCGTCGCTTCGATCCGCTCCTTTTTCTCGCGTTTCGCCCCCCGTGCCCGCCGAAATAATCAGATTCAACGACGTTTTCGTAGCGGTGCGCGCGGGCTCTCTGCGTAGCGACATCGCCGACCTGGGGTTTTAACGACGGCAAAAACGGCGCCGTATATAACGGCGTCGCGGCGCGCGCGAGCGCGCGTCAAGATTTAATGCCATTTGTATCCGATTTCGTCCATTTTCCCGGTTATCGCGCTAATCACGATAATCATAAACAAATGAAATTATTGCTGCGTCCTGACATTAATTACGTGATGCCGTAAATTGAGTGAATTTCGCGTCGCTAATACGTTTAACGGGTGGCAGACGCGGTTGGAACCAGAAGAGAGAGAGAGAGAGAGAGATAGCGAGAAGAGGCGAGAAGGTAGGGGGGGGGGAGGTTGAGAGGGAGGGTGGATTTTGACCACGAAAGTTCGTAATTGCATCGAACGAGTTAATTGCTGGTAACGGGGACGCGAAACGATACCTTGCGGTCGCCGAGCGGCTTCGGGAGAAAGTGTGCCGCGAGTGTCATTTTTGCGAGCGGAGTAGTTTGCTTCGAATAGCCGGAGAAAACGACGAGATAACGCGTTAAATTCTCTCTCGAAAACAACGAGTGTCTTTGATACACTTTAAAGTAGTTGCATCGCAGAGTGCCGTATTTTCATTAGTGCACATCAAAGGAGCCGCTGATAAATTTAATATTTATCAAGCAAAATTGTTGCACGTTCCTATACATTTATCTCACCGCCTAAATAAATGTTAATTTTAAATAACGTTGAGGTAAATATGTATGCATAATATTACAGTTAAAAAAATATTATTTTTTATTTTCCTTATTAACGTTATTTTCATGCATTAGTTGATCTAATAGAGCATTTCTATAAGTTATGAATTTTACGTCGTTGTATTTTCAGAACAAAATGGTCAATAATTTTGAAACTTCTGCACAATGCATTTATATTAAGTCTTTAATATCACTATTTTTCCCTAAAATCCTAAATGTAGTTTAAAAGATATTAAAAACAGAGGTTAAAGATAAGAAGATAGATCAGTCTCAAGGAATACAATCTATTCTACAAGAGCATATGATAGAAAACGTTTAGCCGTTTATGAGAGGGAAGCTTCAGGGAAAACGTATATACCATGCTTTCAACTAATTTTCCAGAGTAAGTGAGGGAAAGTGGTCTCCATATCTCAGGATTTGATAGCATAACTGCTTTAGGTTAAATATACGTTTTCCCTGAAGCTTCCTTTTCATAAACGCCTAAACGTTTTCTATTGGACTCCCATCAGAGGAGACTGTCGGCCGGTTCAAGGTCGTGATGCCATTTCTGACAAGACTCATTCGTTTCTCAATGTATTTTTGGTTAAGCAAAGATTTACCTCGTCGTGCAAGTCCTGACTCTTGCAAACGGCGTTTGATCGTCATCAGATTAACTTTCACGTTCTTTTTAAAAAAATTTTTTTCTTAAGGTTTTTGATTATTCGGTAATAACTTGAACGAGACGAGGTATTTCGAGGATCGCGTTCATCGCGTAATTGAGATCAGGGGACTGACGGTCCGCGTTCCGCACGGATGAAAACGAAGAATAAATCGGCACTTTTTCCTGGGCGCGGACACACTTCCGCCCCGGACGCTCGCTCTGTGTGACGCGCATCTCCATATTGAAGATGGTCCCCGCGATCCGTTGAAGGTGGGACGGTAAATTGTGCAAGTTGAAGCGCGAAACACGTTAACGAGGTGTCGCGACATTTTTATTACCCACATCCATTATACGTTTTTAACGTACTTCCCTCGCTTGTACGTGACGTTAACGTCCTTCATAAAATTAATCTGGCATACCGCACGCTGTGCATTCCGTTCGTCCGGCGATAAGCTCGAAAATAAGAACATAGGGAAATATTGAATTAACAAAGTACAGCTGATCTCTAGGTTTACGTTGCGCCGGAAGTAAAACCTTCTATCACGCCGAGCGGCGGGATAATACGAAGTTTCAACGGTTCCCTCCATTTTCGGAACACGCATAGTTTAAAGCCGCAATCCCCGTATTCTCGCGTACGCGCGCAGTGTAAAACCGTGCCGTGCAACACCGTCATAATTTTTCAAGGCACTCCCCCCTCCCCCTCCCGGATGCTCCGTACGCGCCGTGTTCCTCGCAGCAGCGCCCGCCGAAGCTCGGGGGAAGCTTCGCGGATTCCGCGCGAACCGAGATTAAACGATGTTTAACGCGGGGTTTAAAGCGATAACTAGGGTTTCCCCGGCGAGATGTGACTCGCGTCGCGAACACGACGAGCGGTATCGATGACAAAGAGCAGCGCTCTTGACAACGAAGAAGAGATGGACGGGTAGATAAAGAGAAAAGAGACCGGCCGAGGAGGAGGACTAACAATGGGACTTTAACGAGAGAAACAATAAGAGCGCCTTTAAGGGTGTCCATCAGTGCCGTGTTTTCGGTGACGCGTCAAAGGGGTGCCGTTTCATAAATTTCATATTTATCAAACAAGATTACGTCTCGATACATTTATTTCACTGCCTAATAATATAACTAAGTAGTTTCACTACCTAAAATAATAAGTGTTAATTTGAATCGAAGTTGAGGTGGGAATATATACATGATATTACGAATATGAAAATATTATTATTTCTTATTTTTCTTGTTAATGCTATTTTTATGCATTGATCTAATAGAGATGAGCACAGATGCTCGCGTAGGAATCGTATACAATCTTCCAGAATGCTAGCACGATACTGGGCTGATACTGATTGGCCCGGTGCTGCTCCAATATTTAATAAAACTACATCATTGGTTAGCAATACTAATTCCGTATTCAGAATAGTATAGCGCCGTTTCAAGTGCCAGAAGTGTACGACCTGGAGTGCGGCAGGAATCCGTAGTTTCAATTGTTATAAATATTTAAGGCTTTAATTGCAAAATCCGACTCTGTACGGGGCTACGAATATTCACAAGAAAGACTCCAAAAGTATTTCGATGAAATATGATTTCGTCGAGTTAATATAGAATATAGAAGAGTGCAGACACAACGGGAAGTGTAGCCTAACCGGCACTTTGATACAATCGATCTTTGGCCTTCTGCCGAGCCTTAAAGTGAAACGACTTTTAACCCAGACTCTGAATGATTGCCCAAATTTTTCCGCCACTTTTGAACATACAATGTAGATCAGTTTGTAAGTTTCTTTATCATAATTTTCTCATTATTTTGAATAACGGACGACAGATCCTTAAGTGCATTTACGCATCGTCGCGTTTCTCTCTCCGCTGTTCTCCCCCTCCGCCCCACCTGCGGCACAGGTACGAGTAAATTATTACACGCGGAGAGGTGCGGCCGTGTACCGAACGAAAACGTACGGCAGATCGCGACCGTAGATTGTAATTAGGTGCGATCAGATAAACGGGAAAACGGGGGTGACCGCTTGTTGGCTCATAACGAGGCTTTGACCTTCCTGGAAGCTCCCTTTCCTCCCCGGGTCCTCTCGCTTCCCCTCCTCCACAGCGCCCGTATCCGAGCGCGATCGCACGATTATAATTGGACAGGTGGGAGCGTGCGCGAATCAAACACGGCGGAATTATATCGCGCTTAATCTTACAACGGCCAGATGAGCATTCGATCCTCAAAGTAACTCCGACTAATCGGCGGCCGGATCGTATCGATCGGTTGCCGCCTTGTTACTCGAGCTCGCGCGCTTCGCCCCGTCGTCCCAGTTTCGCCGGCGAAACGTTCGTCCGCGCAATCCCGTGCGAATTCGTTATTGTTGCCCGTCCGATGGATCTCTCTCTCTCTCTCCCTCTCTCTTCCTAGCCCGCCTTTGCCGCCGTTCGTTGCCTCTCTTCTCCGCCCTCCCGCGAGGACGAACATTTTTGCGAATCCTTGACGGTTGATGGGGCAACGACGGTGGATGGGGCGAGTTCTCTCTTCTTTTTCCGGACGCCTGAAAAATGCACCGGGCGCGGCTGCGAGGGGTGGTTGGGATGGGCGTCGGAGTGGGGGAGGAGAGGACGAGTTGTAAACAAATAGTAACGGGAAGCATTAATAAAACAACGCGCTCTCATGCAAACGTAAGCGATCGACTTGTTTTCTCCGGATATATTCTGTTTTCTGCCGTTGAATTTGCAGGAAATTGCGCCGGGTGCCGGGTTGGAAGAAGTAAATGCAGAACTACTGCTCATGCATACATTACAAAACTTAACTATTGTTTTACGAGAGACGGGGAGGGGGGAGTGAGTAGAGAGAAAGAGAGAGAGAGAGAGAGAGGCAATGCATCGTGAAATAATTGTCGATGCAAAATATTCGCTTTAACGGCCGACTACCATCGAATACGCGATTCGCGGGTTTCATCGCGCGTGCGCGCATGTTTGCGTACGCGATGTGCGATAACAGCGCGAATGCTAATGAAAATAATTTCGATACAGGCGGATTTACAATCCCCGGGGAGGTCTGTCTCTTATCCTCGATTGGCCGGTATCAGTTTCGCCGGTCCCTCGGGCGTAATTCACCCGGCGAGCGATTTCAGATAAACGTTTCAACTTTCTTCCGCTATTAAATCATCGGCAAGACGGTTGCGCCGCGGATCGAAACAGGACCGCGGCGCGCGATCGCATGTCCGCATATCTATCCGTGAGAAACAGCTCAGCTGTTCTCTCCCCGGCGCATATACACAGCGCGCGGCGCGAATTTATTTCCACCTAACCCGCCCGGAAATAATTTCCGCGAGGCCGGCGCAATATATGCTAATGCAATTGTAAATTGTAATTGCAATTGTAAACTGCAGTTGTAATTGTAATTCATTCGGCACGTGAAAATAGTTCGTTTTCGTCGAGTCAACGATTACGTTACACGGTTTATTTGCGCGCACGCGGTTCATTTGTTCGTCGGAAATTAATATTAGGTATTACGAACGCGGCCACGCTCCCTGAGAAAAATATTTCTTCTTCGGTGTTGCGTGCACACGCGTACACAGGCTGTGCGCCTCGCCCCCTCCCTGCCCGGGGCGCAATTTCAAAAAATAATCATATATCGACTCGATAAAAATATTAACATATGTAAATTGTCGGAGGTAAACCTCATCTCTATTTGCGTATTTACGCTTTAATCGTGCGGAAAATCATATGCGGATATATCCGGCAAACATGAAGCGTGAAATATACGCGAAGAACCACTCGCGAATTAATATCAATTATCATACGTGTGCGCGCGTACGTATTTTTTCATGCAGCTTTAACGCTACGCAATTAAAACCGTATCGATCACTGCACATCGCGCACAAATGTTATCCGATGAATATGAACGTTACGGAGAGACTGAGAGAGAGAGAAAGAGAGCGCCAATACATCCGCCGGGATACACCCCCATCCTCGTCAATATGTGTATGTGTGTGTATGTGCGTGCTACTTGGAAAGTTTCATTATTCATCGCGTGTGTTTATTATTTAAAGCGATACGCATTTATTATTGCTCGAGACCAAGGCGCGCGCAAGTGCCGAAACCCTCAAGGAGGTTGTAAAGCTCAGTACCGTATTTTCATTGGCATATCAAGGGTATGAATTTAATACATATTAAGCAAAATTACGTTTTTATATATTTATTTCACTATATAAATATTAAATGTTAATTCAAAACGAAGTTGAGATAGACATACGCACAATATTATAAATATAAAAATATTATTTTTTTTTATTAATGCTATATTTATGCATTGGTTAATCCAACAGAGATGCACAGATAATAAAAAGAAATATATGTGTTAATATATGCGCGTATATATAGGGGAGAATGGGGTAATACCGATCAGTGGATAATGCCGGTCATTTCTATATATCGTCTGTGATCGGTACGAATTGAATTCTATAAGCTTTTGTCCTACATGAATGGCCGAAGGAAGCGTCGGGCAAAACATCGCTATCTTAACATTGTTCACGACTGAACTATTGCGAGGAGTTTGTTTCGTCGTTTTTCGATGTAAGAATCGCTGCTAAAGAAGCGTGGTAAGTCGGTATATTTATTCATCCGAAATTATTGCACTGTTTTCTACAATGTCGCTCAAATCTTCTAATATACGGTAAAGGATTGGTTTTCCAAATCGATGGATCGTTACAACGTTAATATATTTATGAAAACATGTAATTTTGGTAATGCCGATCAGCCGGTGTTGGAGTGACCAGGATTATGAGAATTATGTTCCCTTTGTGGAGAATTTGGGAGAGATGATGAAATGTGGTTTCGCTGCATATTTCACGGACTTTGGGCGCACAAGAATTTCACTGGTTGGGATATTCTCGATGGATATCATTGCGATGGATGCAAATCAATAAATGATCGACTATTTTTGCAAGATATTACATGTGAAACTTTTGTCATATCACTTTTTTTAACAAACGTATTCTATTTTCAGTGAAATTTATGTTTTTCCCGGTTTCATGCACTGTAAAAGTCGTTGATCGGCATTATCCCAACAAAGGAATAATCCGGTCGAACCTCATTTTCCGCTTTTTCATTTGTCTCTCTGATACATATTTTGATGGAATTTTCTGCAACAGTCTATATTAAAGTAAACATCTTTAGCTTTCCACTTCATAAAACAAATCCTGAATCCGCCATTTTTTATCAGTTTCACCAGAATTTCTGTTTAGGTGATCGGTATTACTCCGTTCTTCCTCCACTGCCTCCCCGTATATATTTCGAGTATTACTACAAAAGATAAATTTACCCTGTATTTTCTCAAAACAAAATAGTCAATAATTCTTCGTTCGGAATTTACATATAGTGTCTGCATATTTTTCTCATCAGAATCTTATTTTTAGTTCACAAAATACGTTAAAAATTGAAATTAAAAATAGCACGTTAATTTCCAAAAAAACACGCGTGAAAAGTATCAAATTTAGTTGCAAATATCTCAATCATATCGAACAGCCAATCTTCTAATAGCACAGCGAGCAGTTAGGTAATACTTCAGTATACACGTCGTGCAAGTCTTATCGGATTCTTATCAAACTCGTTTCGCCTTACGACCTCCTTAAAGGCAACCTCGTTAGAGAACCGCGGGACGGATAATTCGCCGTTTCTTACCGACGTGAATCAAACCCCATTAATAGTCCCGCGATTCCCCCCTTCGAGCATCCCCATTTCCTCGGCGAGGAGGGCGATGAAATTATAAAACAGCTCGTTGTGTCTTCATCTCGCCCCGCGGATTAACCCGCTATTGCGCGTATTAACGGGAAGGGGGAGCTTTTCCATTTCGCGGTGGCGAGACACGGTCGTTGCGAGGCGAGGAAGGAAGAGGGTTGCGACGGGGAACGGGGCGGAAAACCGAGCTCATCGGAGGGGCAGAGGAGGGGAGCCGGGAGGAGGATTCATGCAACGCGAGAAGAGGAAGACAACGGCGCCGAATGACAGGCCGCGGCTTGTTTGCGGTCGGGCTTCGACGCGAACGAGTGACTAACGTTTGGCTTATCGGCGGTGGCAGCCAATAAACGATATTCACCGCGGTCTGAAGGACAGCATACCGGGACCGCAATAATGCCCTTGTAAAACCCCATCCCTACGAGCGGAGGACGCGGCGATTCCGCCGTGTCGTCGTCGTAGTCGTCATCGTCGTTCTCGTAATAGTCGTAGTCGTCGTATAGTCGTCGTGTCCGTCGAGCTCGTGGTAATACCGATATGTCGTGTGCGCGTTCGCCGCCCTCGGGGACGAATACCGGCGGTATTATACGAGCGGACACCACCGCGACTCCACGGACGAATAACGAGGGAGAAACATTTGTCTGAGACGCGGGCCCGCCGTCGAAATTGCGCGACACGCAATAGCCGCGCTAACGCTAACGCTAACAAAGCTGCAATTATCGACGGTTCGAATATCGTGCGAACGCATTGATTGTAGAAATTTTCCCCGGGTATGAATTCCGATTAAAATACCCGTAGTTGTCCCGGATTATTATTAGGTTATCTCTTTGTGATACCAATTGGGATTCCTATTCTCATCCCAAATACGGGCTGGAGCCCCTTTTCCGCGATTGGCTGCGCTGCGCACGGATTGCGCGCCGCGTGCGATGTCATCGTTAGGAATCGAGTGATAGTTTGACCGAGTATAAAATTAGATGGTTAAGGGGATACCGAAGTCGACGGATACTCTGATAAGTGTCAACAATGCAGGGGCGATTCTCGAAATGTAATGTCATAAACACCGACACGAGCGCGCTACTTTTTTTACTTATTTTTCTCTCTTTTACGTGTGACCTTACGTAGTTATAAAATCGATATAAATGAGCACGATGCATGAGTGTGCGCGTTACTTTATTTCATCATATCTGACGAGAAATCTATAATCAAGATACGTACGGAAATTCTTCTACAAAACTTTTCGTATCGTTTCGGATCTCTAAATTTCATTGAAAAAATATAAGGATGTTCTTTGAAATTTTCCTCACCGAAGCACTGACACATTCCGTACATGCTGCAGGGTTTCTCGTGTCAGATAAATATTTACGCTAACTGACAGCTGGAGATGTCGGACTTTGAAATTTTTGTCGTTCGTTTTTGACGTATATCGAGTGCTCCGATTCAATTTAGCACGCACTTTCACTGTGCTAAAGCATTTATATATAATTCTGGGCAATCAGTAAGACGTAAACCTTGTCGGGAAAATCAGTATTCTGTTGGTAAAGTTTTCAAGTACGGCGTCCCCTTAATAAACGGGGTTATTTTTTTAAGATTATCATACTGAGAAAAATATCCGATATCACATGTGATCGGACAATCCGAATTGAAAAGTGACAAGCGAACATACAATCGAGTACAATGTCCGATCACTTCGTCATTTCATCCGATTAAGTCGTGCCTTTATCCGATGAAAATTACAACGGGTATACAAAGAACGACCAGTTTTCCGATTAGATTTCACCGATAGCTGCATCGGTAACTTTATCGGATAAATGTGTTCATCACTTGATCAACTACGTCAATGTAGTTGCGCGTGATCTGATTACGACAACCAGAACTTAGTTGGGAAGGTCATACTGCCAAGCAGCGATGTTAGAAAACAAAGATGACTCACTATCCTGGTAAACACCAAGGATATCGATATAGCCGTTTGAAATTGCTTGCCGTCCGATCATCGTGGCGAAGCGGGAGCGACTGTGTACTAAAGTGAACGGGTGACTGGCCCGAGAAAAACGTAGGAAGTATAGTAGAACAAGTTTCGCGGTTAACCGGGTGGCTACAACTTATTTCATGTTTGTATTTGCAAAACACTTTATCTAAGCCAAACGCTGCAGTTGCCATTGAAACATTTGTAGTTGAAGTATCAAGGTAGTCTGGTCAGAGCGACCGGATATCGCGTCTCACTGCTACAAGTCATTCAATAATTGTATACTACTCGTAAACGGAAACCGGTAAAAATCTTTGGGGAAACATGTTTGGGATGACCAAACCGGATCTGTTTGTGTTTGTCTGTTTCCCACTTAGAATCGCATATTTAAAACATTACACTTCTAACCGGAAACCATAATTATTTTGGAACATCGAACTGGGAGATTCCAATTGGATTCCAAGAAATTTTCTACGCGACCGCCAAAGCCATATCCTACAACAGGGGAGCAAACGAAACCTGTCGCGATGCCGTAAACCGATTCTTAAGTATACCGAGCATCGTATGGCGGCGAAGGTACGATCGCATTCGCGCGGTATACAAATGTACACACACACACACACACATACCGTTCGTATCGCGGCCGTTTACGACGCGGGAGCGCGAGTTACGCTCGCTTTACGGCGTACACACGAATTATACGATTAATTTTAAATCCGTTTGCGCCCGTCCCCGCCGCTTCGCGGCGGAGCGCGAAATCAAGACGGGATTAAGTTTAGATTACGACTTCGCGTATGCGCGGACTCGGTTTGAATACAGTTTGTCCCGCCGGTGTCCTACGACTCTAACTCTGGATCTCAAATTTCGACGCTGAACTTTACGCACATACGGATTTCGCGGCACCGGCGAAGCGGATTTCGAGAGCGCGCGCGCGCGCACTTAGTTCTCACTATAAAATCCCGCAGTTACCAACCGGCCATTGCGAACTACCACGTCGGCAGTTCGCGTTTCCCGGTCGCCGCGGAAAATGCACCGTCGTCATGGGCTTTCCTAACACCGGGCGCAGCCGCTACGTCGGCCGGTCGGTCCTTTCCTTCGAGCTAACAAGCGACGCCGGACGATAACGAGGCTGCCGGCGACGTATTATGAGCGGCGCTCTCGCGAATATCTCGGAAACAACACGCGTCGCGGCAGTAAAACTCAGGCACTCCCGTCGATCCTAACCGAGAGAGAGGAGGAGAGAGATTGGCGTGAAAACGAGAAAAATCGCGGAGCATCTTCGCAGGCGGAGAGAGTCCTTCCGGCGATATCGCGCGGCCGCGCCGCCGCGGCCGTGCGGGAACAAGGGAGTTTATTTTATCGCAGGCTCTCTTGACTCGACAACAGCGGCTGTCTTGTGCGCGCATCGTAGGAGCGTTATTGCCTTATAAAAGCGGGACATTCAATTGTCTGAGTTTGTAAAGTGGCGTCCGTTAAAGCACGCCCGCGCGCTTTTCCATCCTCACCTACCCTTTTTTGTCAAGAACCGTCGCGGACGGTTGCGCGTGTATGCAGAATAGACGCGATGACCCATCGAATGCACCTTTAGAGCGGTGGGCGAAGGTACAGTTGTAAAAGTCAAACACACAGTAAAAGGTACAAAGGCGGTGGAAATTTTTGCTCCCGTCGCGCTCGTACTCGAGTAATTCTCCCGCAAATATAGCGAGCGCGCGTGTAAACTCGGATCGTGTGTGTGTGTGTGTGTGATTACGTGCGTTGGATGAGGTCAAAATTAGTCGGGCTTAAGTTTGTTTTTAATTACAAGCCCACTCGTAATTGGACGATTACGACAGATACATATTGGACGAAGCCGCGCGAAATAGCCGTGTGAAATGTCTCGGGGTATTTTAACCTTGACACACGGTAAAAAATCTTGCGTTAAATCTAACACATTTCACACGTTTCACCAAACGATCCACACAAAATTTTGCGGTAATTTAACATAAGATGAATATGTTGAAATGTAACACAGCTATTATGTCAAAAATTGAAACAAAATTAATATGGTCGACTACCAAGTCGACATTGAGATGTAAAATGTGTTATTTTAACATTTATATATGTTGAATATTAACACACGAAATGTTGAGATAACATAAACACAATATGTTAAATTAACAGACGGATATGCTAAAAATTTAACATAAAAATGTCGACAAGGGGCAATTTTAATACAAGTACGAAATATTATTTACTGCAATAACGTATCAGGCTTACGAGGCCTATACGCGTTTTCTTTACTCCCTCTTCCATGTTTTACGTAAGACGCTACATCCCATTTCTATTTCTCTATTATTCAGTTTATCTTCAACCTTTACGAGAGTAGCACCTAGAGAGCTTCTGGTAGGACAGAAGCCCCCAACAGGGTCATGTGATCAGCTACTCTGTGATTGGTTGACATAATTCCTGCTTCTATCCCTGCTTCTATCCCTGTTTGTATGGATATAGTGGTGCGTTTGTGTTAGAAAGTGTTAGAGAATCAGTAGTTGCTGGGTGATTGGCTGGTATGAGAGAATACATAATTCACGTGACCCTATTGACTCCTCTCTCTCTCTCTCTCTCTCCTATTAACGGCACCTGTGTCAATTTCCGTAGATAGTTAGAAGATTTACAAGGATTTTGTTTTTTTTTTTGTTAGGTTTAGTAACAATGAACCCACAATAAGAGGTTTTTGTGTTAAAATAAAAGCTTTGAAGAAAGAACATTGAGTTTTGTTACGCGATCGTGAAACTCCAAAAAATTACAATAAAATTCCGGTAATATAATAAGAACTAAATGAATTGTAAATTAAGAAAGTAGCCGGGGTTCATGTAATTGTACTGCTATTATCAGCGTGATCCAATAACTGGTTTCCTGAGGGCACTCAGTCTATATACAGACAATGAATAATAGAAATTGGTAATAAACTTAATGGCCCATATTCTGAACGCGTTTACAACGACGTTAGCGCGTTAACAACTTAATTTATTACCAGCTCCGAATAGAAATTTTACTATAAACACGCGCGTGATTATCGATTTTCCCTAACGGAGCTCTATTATCACCGTTCGTATAAAATACGAATGATAGTAAAAATGCTGCTGCGTCTCTCGACTCGTTAACGCGCTAACATTGCTGTAAGCACGTTCAGAATACGGGTCAATAAATGTCAATATTTCATAATTCATGAAAGACCAGAAAATCACGATTTTCACCATTTCTTCGTGACTCAAGCCCGAAAAACCTATGGTGTTTATTCCAGCGTCACGATCGCGGGTATTACTCTTTTAACGGCCCCTCGTGCGAAAACATTAATCAATTAACAGCGTAATTCTTACGGCGATTTGCATAGTCATGAATCTGCAGCGAAATTTACGACTGTTAAATGAAATTCTCGGGATTAGATCAAATTTTCAACGCGAGCAGCCCTACGAATCTCTCTCTCTCTCTCTCTCTCTCTGGAAAGATTAATGCGGACCCGTCGGCCCACGCACGTAATCGTCTTGTAAAATTCAGTGGGCGCGGGGGAGATTTCGGAATTTCAAGAATATTCTCGAAACTCAATTATTTTCTCGCGTCCGCATGAAATATCGCCGAATCATCCGTATCTCTCTTTATCACGGTCGATACCACGATCGATGGTCGGGGGCGCGCAAATCGCCGGACGGAGCGCCGTTGCAGAAGCCGCGCCGAGCGATTACGCGGAACCGTACATACGCGACGGATATACACGCCGATACGTCTGGCCTATGCGTGTACACTCGCGCGTATGCTCCCGCGTTTACTCATAAATTCCCATCGCTCGTCGATGCGTAGCCTCGCACACACCGTTCGCGATGCATACGCAAGCTTGCGAACGAGCGAGCGCGCGTGAGCGTGTACGTTCGCGCGCGCGGCACAGCTGCGCGCGCTTTCATGCATATACATACGCATAAGTAAATAATAAAATATCGTGTTCGCGTATTAAATTCGGCAATATAAAAGGCAAATAGTCGAGTCGGCGGTAGTTGACTTAAAAATCAGTTTTCGCGAATATCGGATGCCCGGCGATAATAACTTTTGTCCCGTCGCGCTGGCCGGCGCACCAGCGATGCACTTCCGTCGGTGAAGTTGCAGTTGACTGAAAAAACAAACGCAGGAAAATAGAGAAAAAGATCCGGGCCGGCCGGCCGGCCAGTCGAGCGACGCAATCGCGTGCCAAATTGAAAAATGACTGACCAACTTGTGTCAACTATCCGTGCGTCGAGAATTTACGGCCGCCGTACATCGCCGCGCGATCATGTCATTAATTGGAACGAGGCTCTTTGTTTTTTTCCTCGTGCTGTCGGAAGAACCCGCTAAAAAATCGAGAGGAGGAAGGTAGAGAGCTCCGGGCTGGAGAGAAAGAAGGGACGTTCTCTCTCTCTCTCTCTCTCTCTACATGCATGAATATTGGCACGTATTCTACTTCACTCGATCTATTATTTAAAGAATTTGCGGCTGTTATAACATAATGTATTATCCAACCTCTCGGTCTTGCTCTGTATGTACTTATATCAGATCTTTTTCTTTTTTTCGTTTGTCTATCAAAACTATTAATTTGCTGTATGCTATTAATGTTGCGCTTGAGGAGAATCTTCTCCTTCTAGAGCGCCAAATAAATAACGCTCTCTCCTTCTCTCTCTCTCCCTCTCTCTCCCCGTATATCTCTTCCGTATGGCAATATTTAATTCTTCGGCTGTCGTACATTTATTATTATTATCCTCGCGAGCAGCAAATTGCGCGGCGGTTCGATCGCCTTAAATACGCGGAAGTTTCCTAACATAATTTACTCTTCGTCGATGAGCGCTGAAATGTCAGCGGAGATTTCAGCAAGTGGCTCATTTAATTACAAGTTCCCCGAGAGCTAGCATTGTCGCGTAACAATGTATTATAATCCAAGTTGGTCTCTCACACCGTGATGGCGACGAGTTTCTGTTATTTTCGCATCGCCGGCACGGCGGGACCCTATGCTAGCGAGGAAACTTTGCGCGGTTTCACTGATGCCCAGCCAGCCCCCGAGCGAACCAATGATAAATTAATTCACTCGACGACGTCGTCGTCGTCGTCGTCGTCGTCATCGTCGTCCAAAACGCGGAATGTCCGATGACATACTCGTATTTACGTATGCCGGTTAAACATCCTCTCGAGAGATGAGAGGAGCATATTGTGCGCCACTCTTTTGCTCGCGTATCCAAGCAATCCGCGTGGCGCATGGAGAATAATCATTTCATTGCATTACGGTGCGAACGTTTGGAGAAACTTATCCGAGTAATTCGGTCGTTGCCGGACTCGGGGAAGCGTTTGCGAAAATTTTACAAAGTTGCAGCAAGTAAGAAAACGCGGAAGCGGTACGACCTACACGTTAAACGTACTCGCGCGTATTATAGGATTTCGCGTGTACTTTTAATTAAACGAGTCATACGCGGCAAGCCCTAATAGGAAATATACGGTATTATTCAGCACAACACAACACACTTGTGATTATTAAATACCGGTTTATAATAAAATTACTTTATACCAAAATTGAATTATTGACTACATTACGTGTATAATGTACATGAGAGACAGATAGTTAAATAAATACAGAAAGGGAGAGAGAGAGAGAGAGAGAGAGAGAGAAGGTGCGCGTGCGCGCACATGAGTGTGTGTGTATTGATTAAACATTTCAGATATTAATGTACTAAATTAATTTAGCTAATAAAGAGCCTATTATTGGGGTCCAATTAAGCGATTGGTATGTTGCCTATTACGGAGATTTTAGATCAATTATTAGATGGAATCATTATCGAAATAATTAGTAGAGAATTACGCATCATTGTCCGTGCCTTTTTAGATGCCCCGGCACTCACGCGTCCTGACGCGAGAGCGTATTTAAAACAGCGAATTCGATAGCGAACTCTCCCCCCCCCCCTATCGATGAAAAATCCCATCGCGCGGAATGGAAATGGGATATTCTCCCGGTAATAACATACCGTCGCGCGCGAAATAGACGGCTTCTATTATCCGTGTAATTCATCAGGGAGAAAGAGACTTCCGGGCGCTGGCGGAGCTTCGTTATCGCGCTAATCTGTATTTTGCATTAGATAATCTACTTATGTTACGCGGGTTCCCGAGCCGCGTCTCAAAGTAAACCACGATTTACAGCTGCGAAGCGTAGCGGACGTTAATTGTCATACCGCGAGAAAGACGTGTAAAATAGGAGCAGCAATGATCGATATATGCGAAGCTTCGAAACTCCGGTATAATTCGACATTTGAAGAGGAAGTCCGAAGATTCGAGGTCGAATTATCCGAAGCCTCGTTATATTTAGATGTCGATAGGTTTAAGCTTCATTATCGATATTTCGTGTCGATATTAGCATGTATTTCGCATCGATATTTGAACAGGAATATCGAATTCCTGATACGGTCCGTAAAGCTCGTATCAGACTACGGATCAAGATTGAAGTCGGGTCGAAATTTTACCAATCGGAGCAAAGTTTACCAAAACTCGAGATTAGTTTTCTTTATTCCGATTGGTTAAATTCTGGTGCATCGGGCACATTAACAGCATAACACAATGCAAGAAAAATTTATATACTTTAGGGTAGTAAATATGATTTATTATGATTTATAAAAAATATAAGAAATATGATTTATAAAATAAACGCATGTACTTTCCAGTTCTTGAAGTTCCGTGTATTCAAATATTCGCACGGAAAAAAATAATTAGTTCCCACAGCTAACAACTAGTTCCCATATTGAGAAAGTATGTTGTTTGTCTTGTTTCAAAGAATCAAACCTCAGTTCTTATAACCAAAACATTTGTTGGCCCGTATTCAAACGAGGATTTAATTTACATTGTTTCAACTAAATGGGTTTTCTCATTGCACAAGTAAAAATTAGTTATTCACATATTACAACTGAAATTTCGTTAATTTCGCAATTAAAAACTAGGTCTGGTAACTAAATTTCACTTATATTATATGGACAGCTAATTCCTTTTTTCCGTGCAAATGTTTGAATTTTCGCACTTCGAAATATCGCACAAAGAAAAATATTTTGACGTAGCAGCAAATTGCCAATCACTATGAGGACAGCAGCAAGATTTGTTAGACGGAAAAATTTTGCTGTTAGTTTGCTGTCCATATATCAGGTCAACAGTAATTAATACTCTTAACTGATCTTTTTACTGTCCGAACAAATTTTATTGCTGTTCCCATAATAACCAGCAATTTTCTATGCCGGCAAAGTATTTTTCTCCTTGTGTTATTCCAACGTAATCCGTTGAAGGTTCCGAAATTCGAAGTTTCGAAGCTTCAAATACAATTTCTAGCCCCAGTAAAGTAAAATCACCGCCGTTCGCGGGGCCGTTGCGAAGTCGAGTGATCGGACGCGCGCGCACGAATTTCGGCGTTTCGGCGCGTCCCGGCCTTCCGGAAAAGCGCGTTTTATCACGCGGGAGCGCACCTGCCTCTTGGAAAATAAAACCCGCGTCCATCCGTCGAGTGCTGCAGCCGACGATTATGCTAATATACGACGAATGCATGCGCGCCCGTCGTCGTAGCCGGCGACGTTAATCCCGCGTAACGGCCATCGAGGCGGGCGTGCATGCGTTCGCGCATTAAATCGCGCGGAAGAAAAATTTCGCCGGTGAACGGCACCGTGCGGACGCAATTTCGAGCCATTTTCTCGATCGGGAATCAATTTCGCCGATAAAGTACAGCCGGCCACGACGTACCGACATCGCGGGCGCGAGCGCGAGCGCTTGCACGCCGGCAAGATGGTAGACAATGAAAAACATTTTCGGCGATATCGAGCGCAAACGGTCATTGCCATCGCCGGAACTAGCCCCGGCTATGACGTTTATACCCCGACGACTGTATACGTCCAGACTCCATGCCGCACTCTTCTTCTCTCTCTCTCTCTCTCCTTCTCTCCCTCCCTACCCTCTCTCTCCCTACCCTCTCTACTCTCCACTCTCTGTCTCCCTCGGCTGCCTCTTTCCCTTGCTCTTTTTTTTGTAACCAACCGCGTTTTTCAGCGGGCACTTCGCCATTGTTAGCCCGTCGATTGCCTCGAGCGAGCGAGCGGGCGAGCGAACAGGCGAGAGAGCTCGCGGGCCAACCAAGTTAATCGGCGGAACGAAATTCATACATTCATTCCGGAAAGCAATTTTAAGTTGAAAATGTCGAAGGGCGCGTCTATCGTGCGGGCGGGCGCGCGCGAGTGAACGAGCCGAGGTACACGGGGCTACTTCGTCGATGAACGCCGGGGATTCAACGTTCGAAATGAATTTTCATCAGGGGAAACAGCCGGCGCGCGACCGCCGCGCTCGTGCACGCGCCGTTTCCGAGCGGTGCGCAAAAATTAGGTTTCGCTGACGCAGACACATACACACACACACACACACACACACGGCGAAAGGAGAAAGCGCTGTTTCGCGTCGAGGACGGCTTCTCGAGGACACGACAGGCATTGTTAGAGAAACACGACGACGACGATGCTCCCGGAGTCTCTGTATTAATTTCGAAAATCTGTCTCTCGGGAGAGAGAGGAGCCCTCAGACTCGGGGGGAAAATATATGGAGCGAACTCCCCTCTCGCGTCCTAATTTCATTCAATCCGCAATTGCGTTACGTAATCTGGCGGAGGATTGGTCGGCTCGGGCTTCCCCGTGTCGCGCGCTTCTACACCGCCGCTGTAACAATCGGGATGATGCGGAAGATCATTAGGGTGCCGCGAGGAGGCGAAGCGACGGCCGGGGGAAGGAGGGAGGTGGAGTCAGCGGCCGCGACCGCGGATCCCGGCAATGAAGCGCATTCACGCAACATCTTCGTTAGTCGCGCATCGCCGTCGTGAAACGGAATTAATGACGATTAACGTTTCTCCGAGCGCTCGTGTCCGGGAACGCGCGTGCCCGCGCTATCGCGAGTTATCGTACACGCATATCTCGTCCGCGGCGAGCCTCGGCGGAATGGCGGACAATGATTGCATTAATTGCGTCGTCCCCGGTAACAACGACACGCGCCCGTCGCGGCTAATTTCTTCAATTAAATCCAAATGATGGCCGAAGCGACCGGATTAGAAGCTCATTCACTGGTGGCAACAATCTTCCGAGCGAACGGTGAGTGATTCCTCCCTACGCGCTTTTTCTCCCCTTTATTTTCTTTCTTTCAAGCGGCTCTCCCGCAATCAAATTCCCTGCTAATCGCGCGAATGATTCGGCTCTCTCTCTCTCTCTCTCTCTTTCTCGTTGTTGCAGCGGTAAAAACCGGATTAAACGCGGGAATGAACATATCCCGCTCGATACCGCGCTCGATACCACGATCGACTTGGTGCCCCTAATAATGCGTGCGCGCTATTCGTCCCGAATCGGAGGGCCTCCGTCGCGAAGTCAAGACCGTTGAGGGAAGCCGATATCGGTAAGATTTTCAGAGATTCAATTTCGGGAATGCCTGAGCTTATAGTTGGAAACAACGATGAGTTTTCTACTGGCGAGGCGAGCGTCGAAAAGTTCTCGCAGTCTCGGACGGCGAATCGTCTGGGATTTCGAACTTTTATCGCGCTGTGATTGGTGCTCGCGGATGTTTTTCCATCGGGCTGAATCTCCCGATCTTTCTATTCGGCCGAATCTCCTAGGTGAGAGCTGACAACTTTCGACGTATGGGGGAAAAAGAGAGGAGAGCTGGAATTACAGGGATCGGCGGGAAAATATTTTCCGCTTCCGCTACGCATCCGAGAAATCAGCGAGACGGGTGTGGTTTGGTGTGACTACGCGGTGAAAAAATTTCGCGATAAGTTTAACACACTTCACGTGTGCCCGAACGGTCCGTTTGAATTTTTGTTGATTGATTTAACGCAAGGTGAATGTCTGAAAAAGTAACACAAATAGTATGTCGAAAATTAACATGAGAAATATTAGGCGCCGGAAGAAGTTCGTGTCGTTTCCCTCTTAGCAGTGAATTGAAGTCGGATTTCGATCGGTAATTCGCACGTGTAATGCATAAAATTGGTATCAACAGAAAGTTATACTTATGTCGTTGACATGATGTGCAGCTTTCAATTGTTTCAACATTCCGTTGTTTATGTGAGATTAATGATGGATAACGAAAGAAGCTAAAAATTCGTGCTCTCTTGCTTTATGAGTTTAAACTTGGAGGTGCAGCAGCAAATGCAGCAAAACGCATTTGTAGCGTGTGTGGTGAAGGCACTGTGTAGCGAAAGGACAGCGCAAAAATGATTTGAGCGGTTTAAGGAAGCGATAATGAATCCTCGCTAGAGGATGAGCCGCGTTCGGGACGTCCAGCTGTTATTGAAGATGATGAACCGCGTGGATATGTGCGTTCAAAGCCACGAAAAAAGGTGTGCGGATGTGGAAGAAAGGTCATCAAAGTCAACGGTGACTACTTCGTCAAATGAAATTAATTTTTGAAAAAGTTTAGAGTGTTTCAATTTTGACCTGAGGATCCACGAACTTTTTCCAATACCTAATATATTAGTCCTTAACACGTTCATTGCCAAGCTGAAAATTGGAATTTCGTGTGGTGGCCAAATTTTTTATTTAGTTTTTATTGTGCTCAAAATAAGTTAATATATTATTTATATGCTTTTATTATTATGTACATAGGATTTATGTACTCTAAATATCTATTACGCGATAACGCGTGATCGGCCGTTTGGTGAGAACTCGCATCACACGATATCGCGTGATTGGCAATGAACGTGTTAATATCCACAGTAGTTTTTTTCGCTAAAAACCTAAATATAGTTTAGAAGATATTAAAAATAGAGGTTAAAGTAACATCAACCCTCCGAGTGGCAATAAATTTTCACTACCTTCGGAGTAGCAACTATAGTCATTTGAGTTTTCCTTGGTTTCTCTCCTCTTAAATTGCTCGAAAAAATCTCAAAAAATTAGCAGAAATTCCTTTACCCTTTTACTTGAAGATTTAGCTGTTTTGTTAACAATAAATTGCTAAACTATTTTATTTTAGTATTAAAAAAGTTTTCTCGCATTTAAAATTATGTGCGCGTCCTCCCTTCCTCCCTATCTCTCCCTCTCTCTCTCTCTATCACTGTCTCTCTCACGAGTCTAGCATGTTCAAACGCACCCGCCTTTTAAACGTTCGTGACATCTCGACGGACTTTCTCCTAATTACGGGCTTTGAGCAACGCCGTAAGAACGGACCCCGCGATAAAACAAATTGAAAGTTGCGGCGGAGTTGCCGCGAATGCGGCGGAATCCCCATTTCGGTGTTTCTCCGCTCCCGTTTTAGCAGCCGCGAAAGCGGGAGCGCACCTGCGGATGTGGCGATAAAACGTCTTTTAGCATGAATGCGCGGCCATGCGACCGGCTAAAATCTACATTTGGTGTAAACACCTTAGCGAGGATGCCCATAATTCTCAGCCGGCGGCGGAGCCGAGAGAGAGAACACGAGGAAAGTTTCCGCGAAGCAGAGCCAAAAGCACATTGTACCCACCGCTGTAAATCTACATACAGAAAGGGAATATAGAAAATCGCCGGTATAATTGCATTCTCGAATTAAAAGATCGCGCTTACTCGTAGCGGGTACTGTAATTTAGCCCGGAACGGTAAATCCGTGCTTGCGCGCTCGTCGACTTTCTCCGCCACTTCTCTCTGCAGGTATAACTTCTTTTCTGCGGATAAAAGATGCACAAGCGTGAAAATATAATGGTGGAAGACTATAATAGACTTTTTCGCGGGAACAGTTCGACAGATTGAAAAACGAATCTTGTGATATCTATGGACGATGTAATGCAGGTCGAAAAAAGTTTTCAAGTATCGTGGCTACGGTGGTGGGTGACGATATACACTTGAAACGATATACGATATAACGGTATAATACGATATAACGAAAGAAAGCTCTTGAGATTCGGGATAATGCATGAATATCGCAGCAACACGACGAGAACAGCCGTGTCTCTTTGTTCCAGTTCCAAATGGTAGAGGTTCTAAAGATAACACGACTAAGTAATTAGTTTAATCTCTGGCAGCTAATCTGACCGCGACTTGTTACAGTTCTGAAACTGTAAAATGCATGTGTATATATGCCTCGTAAATTTTTCACGGGCGGCGACACCGTGTCGGAGGATTAATCGTGACGTATCGTTTAAGAAAGAGAAAGGTCACTGTATACATTCTCATTATGTCCCTTAATATGCCGGCGTATCTCTTTTATATGCAAAATCAAACTTTGGATTTGCGTAACATTACGTAATACCCTTCATCGTTTTTCATACTTCCTTCCCAGCATGAGATATGACCGTGTGACGTACGGTCGATCTGTCGTTGAAAGTAAAATCGCGCCAGATGGAAGAGAAAGCGCGGGCGGACGGCAAAGGAATGGAGAGGAAGAGCGAGAAGGTGGGAGGGAGGGAAGGAGAAAGATGAGGACGTAGGAAAAAAACGAAAGGAGCGAAAGCGATACACATACATACACGCACCGGGGTGACGACGGGGTATCATATCGGTCAAGTAGAAATCTCCGAGCCGCCATTCGCGTCGTCGTGGTGTCTACCGCGCGGATACGAAATGAATCAAACGGCTTTGACGCCCTTCGGGATCATGAATAATGCAGCGACGTGATCCAATTTATAACTCACGGAAGTGTAATATGTGTTATGTGGAGCGCTGTTGAAAACGAGGGAGAGGCAGAGAGAGAGAGAGAGAGAAAGATATATATATATATAGAGAGAGAGAGAGAGAGAGAGAGAGGAGGAGGGAGAAAGCGAGCGCGAAGTGATATGTAGCGTAGCGAAGAAACTCGGATATTTCACTATAACGCGGCCATGACTATTCATTTCGCAAATAGTTAATCGAACGAGCGAGCCGTACACATCGCACTGGCGCTGATACGCTTTTTATTAATGGATCCTCCTCACTCCGGATAACGTCGGACTCGTCCCGTGTAAGATATTACATCGCGATACATCGCAGGCCGTAAAAAAGAGCAAGCTGTAAAAAGAGAGCGTTATTAATCGCTCGCTAACGATATAGGCTCTTTAACGGCCGCATCGCTCGCGTTTCACGAGCGAGACAGTTACGCGCGCGCGCGCGCGGACGTAATTATTAGATTAACGTAATTGCACGATCAAGCGCGCCGGACAGCGCGCGAGCCTCAGATCGTCCGGGCGATCATCTCCTACAATCGGTCGATTTCGCGACGGCGGTGGCGGTATATGGTGACAAAAACGTATTCGCGTCGCGACTAAACACGCTGGTCAGAGAAATCCGAGACTTGTTTTTATTATCGTACCCGGCGGATAATATTCTCTCCCATCAAACACGCGTTTGCGCCTATATATATATTCTCGCAGCTTTTACCGCAATATGAAACTTGACGCGCGTTTTGTTCGTGGGTATATGTGGGCACACGCGCGCCATATCATCGTCCCGCGCGCCCCTGCCGCGCTAATTAATGTCACATTATTCAATAATCAGCCGGCGCGAATATAAGGCACGCTTTCGCGATCGGTCGGCACGCGCTTTAACCGCCGATATTTCGACTGGTTGTTCATTTTTGCGTTTACACACACATATGTATGTATGTATGCATGTATGTATGTATATATTCGGCACGTAATTCCTGAAACATAATGAAGTCGGGCGCAGTCACATCCCCGAGCGGGCGCGCGATTTCCTGAAAATAGAGTGGGATTCTTTCGACTATTAATTTTACGGTCGGACGACCGGCCAGCGCGCGTATTCGGCCGTGTCGCGAGAATCACGATTTAATTAACCTACTGACGCCCCCGATAACCCGCCACCGCCGGCCGCGCGCAATATGGCGAAAATTAATATTGTCACCGAAGCTGCTCGATGCGCATTATACGGACTGCGCAAATACCGCGTCGCAGGAGGGCATAATGAGGCGGATGGTTTATGGCGATGGGGACCATCGGTGACGCACATTCCACCACGCATTTTGATGCTGCGTGTGTTGTTTAACGGCACGTACGGTAAGGAGCACGCGAGTACTCAGCGGAGAACCGATGTACCCTCGATCGATACGCTGTGACGTGGTTTTGCCAGACAACTTGCGTCGATCTCCCGCTCACGGAAATGCAATCAGTGCATTGGCACTGAAAAGCAGTCGATAGTTACTGATGGATACGCTTGCATAATTATGGCAGTGCAATTCAGGAAAATTTCCCTGCGAATGTCTGTTAGCAACGACTGTTCCCATCGGAGAAATCTATAACTGCAGAAGTAATGAGAAAAGATATTACTTGTTACTGCTTTTTTATTATCTTATAGTCTCTAAAATGCAATCAGTGTATTATCATTGAAAGTCAATAGTTACGGTCATAGTTAATTATGTTTAGTTGATTTAATTTATACTCTGTAAAGTCAGTGTAAGAAGCAGCGAAGAAAGATATTATATATTATTACTTCTTTCTTATTATCTTAAAATCGACAAATAATGAATTTTTCCTGAGTAGCTGAAACTTTGCCTATCACGTGCATAAATTAAAACGTTTCTAAATAAACTTGAATCTTATTTAATTTAAATTTTTGGAGAACATGCCAATTTCGTTCCCGGAAAAACTTTATCCAATGTAATGGCATTACTTATTATGTTGCATAAAATTCTCCTGGCCGAAGCTGTATATTTTGCGAGATAAGTAGGGTCATTAAATTTCACTAATTAAACTCACTAATTTAGTTCGTAACAGAGTAAGGGTTTTCTAAGGTCTTAAAATTTATAACGGATATTATTGAAACTCAAAGGTCGGTTCATACGTGGAAGGCTGTCGCCGCGTTTCGTTCAGCCGAAAGATTTCGGTGTGTTTCGCATACACTATGGACAATTTCACTCTCTCAAATTAATATTAATAATATCACATTATTAATATTTAATGACACTAAAACGTGCTTCTAAAAATAAGAATAAGTATTTATAATTATATAATTTAAAATAAGATGTACGAACACGTCCTCTTGTCCGCACATGATATTCACACATCATTTTACCCATGGTTACTATATATTTTATTTATCCAGTTGAAAAAAAATATTGTAATATGAGAAACGAAAAATAATATGATATATGTGTTTTTAGATATATTATATATATTATATGATGTAGTTTTATAAAGAAAATGAAAATTCATTATAATCGTACAATTATTTATGAAAAAGTACCACAAAATTATAGTAAATTACACTAAATAATATAATAAGAAATATTACTGTCGTTATGATAAAATTGAAGTCAAAATACAACGGATTACTTATTATTATTAAAAGCCTCTAATGAATAGGCATCGACTCGTTACTTGTTATTAATTTTAAAAAAATTAGCAAATCATCATTTTACCTACTCCGTCAACTTACCCTCCTTTACCATACATATGAGAGCCCTGGATAAAAACCAAACCTTAGTAAAGGGTCAGTTGTCCCACTTGTCTGATTCTGCTTAGAAGTAAATAACTTTTTCGTGCATAATTATACGTAAGGATAATATTTTTCTCTTTCTAAAAGATAAAGAACGTAGTTGTATTAAAATGCACATAATATAATGAAATATTGCATAGATTTTGTTAATCAGTATCTAAAAAGTATCACAATAATCGATCTCCCTCCACGATGCGGCGCATTTTCCAGCCGTCGTTTTCGAGATTCGGGGAAAGGCGCGCGGACTAAATTTGCCGACGGCAGGTCATTCGTGCAGTTCATTCTCCGAGAGTTGTCCGAACGTTTGCATCATCCCGTGGAAAATGACGAGCAGTGGTAATCGCGAAAGTAGTTATCTCCGTTCGAGGCGGACAGAAAGAACACGCGACTAAAGGTACGCGAACTTATCAGCTGCTAGCAGGTGCTATCGCGGTGCAATATTAATGAGCCGGGCTTTCTATGCGTTCTATCGCGTGCCCCGAACGAGTACATCGATAGTTCGCTCGCTCCGTACGTCTCTCGCTTTCCCACTTCACCGTTCGTGAACTGATAGCCGCGGCGTAAATGAAACTACACGCGGAACCAGGGATACGCGGCTTTCACGTATCATACGCGCACGGCATCCTCTCTCTCGCTCGCTTTTTTCCTGATTTTCATTACGCAGCTCGCGGTTTACGCGAGCCGAGAGAGTGAAACGGCATTTTTTAACAACATTGATATTATCGTCGGGAAGCTTCGGCCGGCGTAAAACAACGAGGGGCGCGCGGTTAATCCGCGCGCAAAGTTAACTTCGGGGGTTGGAATTACCGACAGGGCTTAGGGATATTCCCCGTAGCCTCCCTCCTCCTCAGCGGCTGCAATTGCACCGAATGCGGGACGAAGTTAAATAACTCATCCTAACGCCGTGGCGCGTTAATGAAGTCTCGAGGGGGTAGTTACGTCTCTCGACTTGCATGTATAAAACGTCATGTATCGTTAAAATCGGGCCTTCCTATTAATGATAAAGCGAAACGCGCGTGAACGCGTATATACGCGCCGTCAAATGTATGAGCACCGTCGTCACCATAGCCTTTCAATATTTAGCAATCGAGCTCGACGAGGGAGAGAGGGAGAAAGAGAGAGAGAGAGAGAGAGAGAGTGAGAGAGTGAGAGAGAAAGGGTCTCGCTCCTAATACCCCCAATGCAAACTTCTCGACGTAAACGTAATTACCCGAACAAGACATCAGCAGCGGCGTTGCTCCTCTTTATGACGGCGGCGCGCGCAGTCCTACGGATCAAAGTTGCAAGCGCCCGCCTAATGTTGCGCAATGTCAATGTTTCGTCTACCGCAGGCAGCGTCGTAAATTCGTCAAAAGTTACCCAACCGTCGACGCGGCTTGGCGACGTCGAGACGTTAGTCGGCGGTGCCTCTTTGTTACGCGAACGCGCCGCTCTCGCCCCATCCACCCCATCGTTGCTATCCTTCCGTCCTCCACTCACTCCCCGCTACTCTCTCTCTCCCTCCCCCCGTATCCCACGGGATATCTGTGCAGGAAAGTTCCTCCGGGCCGCTCATTTTCCTAGGGAACGACGGGGCCGCGCTGGCCGCTCGTAATAGATACGAAAAGCCAAACTCACAAACGGCGAAAATAAAGTTGCCGGACCCGCGACGATCCCGGCGGACCTCCAGCGGCGATAAATTCGCAGCGTGAATATTAGAGCCCGGGCGGCACCGGACATTCGTATGAGCGGCGCTCGTCGTGCGAAACGGTGGGAAGCTTCCGTGCGCGCGCGCGCGCGACGTAAAAGTATTAGGTTGGTGCGTATGAAATGTCGCATTCTCTTTACATGCGGACGTTTTCCTCCCTGTTTTCGTTATACTTTTGTATTTGGCATAACCTCATTCATACTCGTATTGTCCATTGCCAGAGACTCATTTCAACAAAATAGGTTTTCTCGAAGGTCTTCCCTTTTTTATTTCTTTTGAGTTTATTACCGATATGAATTCTGCCGACATTCGCGTCATTTTCTTATATGAGTACAAACTTGGTAATAGTGCTGCAAAAGCTGCACGCAACATAAACCAAGCGTTTGGGGAGAATACGGTTAACAATCGGAAAGTGCAGCGTTGGTTCGAAAAATTTCGGACTGGCGATTTTTCACTGCAAAATGAGCCGCGCGGAAGACCCAAAACGTCTGTGAATAATGATGACCTGAAGGCTCTAGTGGAAGCGGATCCAGCCGTATCCACGAGGGAACTTGCTATCAGGATGAAAGTTGACCATACAACGATATTGAGACACCAAATTGTACTCCCATCGCTTGTGAATCGGCATGGCCCGCTACTGCTCCATGACAACGCTCGGCCGCACACATCGCACAAAACAATTGCGAAACTGAACGAACTGGAATATGAAGTTTTGCAGCATCCACCATATTCACCGGATCTCTCGCCGACCGATTTTCATTTTTTCAAGCATTTAGAGCTGTTTTTAAGAGGCAAACACCATGAAAATGAAGACAGTCTAAAAAACTCGATATCAGAGTTTATTAATTCTAAAGACCAAAATTTTTTTAAGACAGGCATCTACGCTTTAAAATCTCGTTGGGAGAAGTGTATTGAAGCGAATGGAGCATACTTTGATTGAATAAACAGCTTTTGAAGAAAGATATACAGTTTTATACAATCACTTAAGAATCCGACATTTCATATGCACCAACCTAATACATACGCACGCGAGCGACGTCTAATTTAGTGTAAAACGTCGAATGGCTCGCTCGCTCGCTCACGAGCGCCGAACGGTAAGCTTAACGCGCGGCAAAAAGAGCTCGCGCGTCGATCCGTCGAACGTCGAGCGCCAATGGAGCGGATCCCGCGCATCGCGCGACGGATAATTCGTCTCCTCCGTAGTTTAATCAGTGTATACGCGCGTATATTGTGGCAAATCGCGGAACGAGGCTTTTCGACGAAGGGCTTTCAGCGAGATGGAGCGTCGCGCGAGAAAGAGAGAGGGGGAGACTTTTACTGCGGTACCTAAAATTCCACGAAATACGCGCCCTCGCGTATTCGATGTCGTTTTCGACGGATGATGCATATTCACGTAGCCGCTTTTACTACACATCGGTAAATATTTATTCTCGCTACCAGCCGAGCACTCCTTGGCCCGCGTTACACACCGCAGACACATCGTACACGACGCGAGGTTGATCTTCCCGCCGCAACAATCTATGCTAATTTCGTAGCACTTCGTGAATGGTAAGCTGGAAGGTTATTGGCTCGTTATTGGGCCATCCCATTGGTATTGGCTGTACTACTACTAGATTATAACGGTCCTCGCCGATATTGGATTTCAAATGGAGAAACACACACTTTGGCCGGGAGGGCGCAGATGCGCGTTGCATTATATCGCAATCAACGTAATGTATAATTTCATCTGTATTTGTCGTCTCTCTCTCTCTCTCTCTTTGACGTGCCTCGTCATATTTTCCTCCGGTGCACGATCGTCGGGCAAACACCGCGGGGAAAAGAGCGCGGGAGAGATGGTTTAAAGACCGTGGCTACCGCTTTTTGCGACTTATGCGACAGTCGATAAATAAATCGATAAATAAAAGGGTCGATAAATAAAAACAGACAGGGTGAACGTATTCACGCGTTCGCGACGCGCCCCGTTACTTCGATGCGCGCCGATGTGTGCGCGTGTATTTCGCGACTGACGAGTCGCGATCGTGCACGTAACAAAATTCAAAGAGAGACGGCGACGTGGCAGGGGGGGAGGTATTTGACAAGTTCGGAAGGAAGTTCCGGATGAATGAGCCGGCGGAAACGCTTTCTCGTGATTCTCGTGATCGATGAAAACACGAGGAAAAAATTCAACCCCCTCATAAGCCCGCGCGATATTCACGGTGCGCGCGACTAATGGAACGCTCCGCGCGCGGCATTACGGCTGTAAAAACATCACTTGACACGGCAGCTTCGTTCGCGGGAACTACGCTAACTGAAACGTAGACTCGAGAATTACTCGATCGTGTCTGAAAATTAAGTCGAGTCTACGCCGGATTCGGTTCCGCCGCCGTCCTCGCGTCTTCGTCGTACAAGCGGCAAGATTGTTTTCTGGGTTGTAACGATCCTCGGGGAGTAATTGCCAGGTTGTTTTAGTCGACTCAGCAGCGAAAGGGATGGAAAACGGAAAAAGACGGACGGTAGAACTCGGCGGCAACGGAGGAGGAGGGGGGAGGGGGAGAGGAGGAAGGAATGCGAGAGTGGTAGACAAGCGAACTGCGACAGCTGCTATACGTCTAGGTGAGGAAAACGAGGTACGGTTTTGATAGGACACAGCGCGAGATGGGATACCTTAAATATTTTACAATCGAGCGAGCGAGCTCGGGAAGCTTGATGCGGCGGATCGCACGTATCGCAACGTCGATTTCGTTGCATTTCAGTCAAGTGCTCGCGATGTCTCGTCACACGGAGGTAGAAATGAAAGTTAACCCAATCTGACGGTAACTTACCGCCCGGTGAATTATCGGAGAATTATCCGGTAATTTGTAGAAGCTGGTAAAATGGTAATCGCTGGAAAGCAAGAGACACAAAGTCGTTTCATTGACTAGGCGTCATTGCAGATGATATCTTAAATGATATCCAATCGATAAAACGATTTTGTCTCTTGCTGGAAAACAATGAGAATATAAGGAAAAATATTATTTCATTTTATGCATTATAGGCGCGGAAAACGTAAATACAGCCTGTTTGTGCGTGAAACTATCAGGAACAACGATTTTTTTCGAAATTATGAATAAATAAAAAATACGAATGACCATCTTACTATAATTTTACCGTAAATGATCGTCACTTTGAATCTGACGGTAATTCTACACCTCTACTCGGAGCTGGAAAAAGAAGCATTACACGACTCAAAGTGTTGTTAATCGTCGAAAGTGTTACTGATTCTCGATAATCACCAATTACTAATTAGCGCAGTGATTTTTCACCATGAATTACGGAGTTAACGTCCCACACTTAACAAAGTACGAACGTGTCCGTATTTTCCGGGCGCGCTCTTGAACAATAAAATTCCAACGGTAGATTCATCGGTACGGACAGGTGGTTTTAAATGCAGCCGGTTAATGTCGCTAGGAAACTTTTACTCCTATTGTATCCCCGCTTGCGGGGGATAAGATACGCTCCAGTAACACGGAAATCAGCGCGCGATGCACGTTTCGTGGAATAAAACCACCGGCCATTTTGCTTACCGCGGCCCTTTACGTTTTCATTTTTATCATACGCTGCATGTTCTTATTTACGATCGCGCATTACACGTTACATACTTCAGTCCTCCGGATCGGCGATATCTCACGCGTGATTCTTTAAAGGATCTTCGTAGAAAAGGGGGAAAAAAAGAGGGAACACACAGGGGAAAAACGATGTTCTCTCGCGCGCGGTATTAAATTCGCTCGCGCGCGCACGCGCATCATGTGCATTTAGCGCGGACGATTCCCGGGGAAATCCTTCGCTTCTCCTCCTTCTCCTTCGGTTTTTCCAAACTTTTCGCGAAACCGCGACATACGGAAACGCGAGATATCCCCACCCGGCCCGTCGTCGTTCGTAATATCACGGCAACGGGCGAACGTGTAATGCGATCTCAGCTGTACGCAAATAAATTTGCAAGAATCGTAGAGGCATGCGGGACGTCTCTGCGTCGCGCTACATAGAGTGAAATAACCTCCCAGATAATACAGGGGGGAGGACATTTTATTTTCTCGGTACTTTCGCGACGCACGATAAGGCGAGTCGTAAATTGTTCAATACCTCCGATTTGAAAATAAATCGCGCACTGCGGCGTATGCAGAAACGCCGAGTAACTACCGCGCCCCCTCCCGTCCCCTTCCCCCCTTCCATCCGACGACCTTGTTACTTTTGTTACCGCGATAGATCTTTCTCTCTTTCTCCCCATCCCCCCTCGCCCCTCGGCCCCTCCCGCGCGGGACTTTACGCATCGTAAGAATCCGTACTCTTCTTCTATCCGCAACGGTTCACGGACAGCGAACGCGCAATCTGGAGCATCCGTTTTGATGCTCCCTCGAAAATAAGAAGAAATATACGGTCGGAACATACTCGAGTCGGTGTTATGGGCAACCCCATCGCGATAAATTACCGGAGAAAAAGGAAAAAGAGGGGAGGGGGGTCGGACGTTGGCTCTCCATCGCGGAAGACAATCGCGAAAAAGAGAGGGAGAAAGAGAGAAAGAGAGAAATGGCAGAGGAATTATTGGACCCGTTAAATTGTAACGAACGCGTTTACCATCATTTTGCATCTCGGAGAAGCGACGTAACGACGACGTAGTTTTAGACCCCCGGATACGTTATCGCAACGCAGGAGAAAAGATTTCGCTCGTACGCGGAAATTTTCGGTCGCGCAGGATAGCGCGCGACCACGTGCGCGTATCGATACGCGTTGCAACACAGTGCTCCGGCAAACTTCGTTAAAATCGCAGAGCGAGTCAATGAAGCGTATTTGGACAATTTCTACGGGCGTTACGTACAGGCGAATCCATCTGCAGCGTCGCGACCGCAGAAACACAGACCGAAATCCGCTCGAACATGCGGTTTGCTATCATTGAACACACATCGCGTTTTCTACGGGCCACCCGCAATCGCGTCCTTTGCGCTCACATGTCATCGATCGCGTCTTCGCAGGTCGCTAAAATCGGAGGCGAAACGGGACAGCGGGAACACAGAGAGAGAGAGAGAGAGAGAGAGGAAAAAAAAGAAGAATACGACATCGCGGCCGCGACCGTTATCGGATATCGATTTAATGCAAAGTTACGAAATACTATTGACGGCCGCAGAAACGGGGGAAAACAAAAGCGACAGCGGCGGTTTGTGCAACGATGGTAACCTCTTGGACGTACCTCGGCTATCGTACCTGTAGACTCATCGATAACGCCGCAATGTTACACTTTATTTCAATGCACTTAGCAAATAAATAAAACATACAGTCATATCTGCCATTCCCGTGCAAATACAGCGTTTGCCTCGCGACAGCGCGGGACGAAAAATTTTATACGAGCGTCGCGACGGTTTCGCCCGCGACAATTTTTCTACGTGGTGCAGAAAGCGACGTGCATCCTGAGCATCCGAGGACACCGGTTAAAAAATGATTTGGTTAACAATCGCCAAGATTTGGTTAAACGGTGTGAACGAAATCGTTTGGTTACCGCAATCAAATCGTTTGGTGGGGGAGAAAGTGATGTTACGTGGCCCTTGTAGATTTTGCGGCCCCTATTAATATCTCCATTATTAGAATGGCGAATTCCAGTGATCACAATCAGTCCCACAAGAGCGTGTGCACCACATTATGCAGTCCTGCGTGTAATAAGTGGCTGGATCTTGGCGAGTTTGGCGGAGAGGGACGTCGTTCATTTCGTCATATAATAGACGTGCTAGTAACGTTTGATGTTCGACGCAGACCGAACGTAATCCGAGATGAATGAATTCTTAAAATCTGCTTGCCTGATTTTAGTGCCACATTACCACTCTGGTTTTCCTTCAATCCATTATGCAGTGTCGCCGCATTTTTACGAATAACATCCTGAGTAATAAATATTCCATAATTTTGAGTTTAGAATCGATTAAACTGCAATTTAACGAACGTAATCGTTCGGTTCTCAATTTAAAGTATTGATTGTTAACAAAGTTATTGTACAAAATGTAAATGGGTGGCTATAATACCACATTTTCCTCTACTATATACCGCACATAGTATATAGTAGTACAGTGCAATATATGTTACTAAATGATTCGATTTCAGTAAACAAACAATTCGAGCAATTTAGTTGAAACTATTTAATCAAATCATGATAATTGTTACGAAATCCTTTTTTTTTTCAGTGAACGTAGGTGAGAAAGAGAGAGAGAATCGCGCGAACTGTTTCGTTGAAGTTAAAAATTGTCGACGACTCTGACGCATCGACCGCCCCGAAATTGCAAATTTTATTTACCGGGAGCCAGTACATTATATCGAGTTGTTATAATCGAATGAAAATAAACAGGATGGGGAGGGTGCGGTGGAGTGGAAGGAGATCGCTCGTTAGATGGACGACGCACGAAAGTTTCGCCCCGAGAACGATCGACTGGGATATCAATGGCACGGCTTAACGAATCACGAGCATCGTAACTTGGGCTCCCCCTCCCCCCTTGGGAACTTTAACTCGCCACGACAAACACTTAGTTTGGCTTTAACTGTTAATTGATCAGAAAATCCAATTCCTGATCCTGACGTATTATGCGCCGGTCGTATCGTACGACGATTTAATGTTACTCTCTATGAGAAATCCGCGGGAGATGGCGTGGGAAAGGGCGTTGTGTCGGAGAGAGAGAGAGAGAGAGAGAGAGAGAAAGCGTGCACCCTGCGATAAATTACACTGGCCCGGCTTTAGTCACCGTCGAAGTAAATCGACACGTCCGGTGATAGATGTGGTCCGCGCATTTTCGTGCCGCAAATGGTGGAAGAGTTAATCGAAATAAATTTCTGCACAGTCCAGGCTAATGCAATCCTTCATCGTACTACAACTACTCGAGAGAGAAAGAGAGAGAGAGAGAGAGAAATAGAGAGAGACAGAGAGAGATTCTTTCCCCTCTCCTACGTTTTTTTCCTTCCTCTACCGCGCTTTGCAAAATCGATTTCTTGTCCGGCGGCAGCGGCACCGGCGGCGCGGAGTTATACGAGCACCGACCATCAATAACATTTCGACGGTTTCACTAACAAAGAGCAGTAACAAGCGCGCGATAAATTCGCCGCTGCGCACACTTCGCGCACGATGCATGGTGGGCTTTGCAGCTCCACGAATTATTACTCATACTCGTGCGCTTCCGCAGCGTAGACGGATGCCAAATTTTCAGATCTACGCCGGCTCTCGATGGTAGCGGCGCTCTTTTTCTCCCTCTCTCTCTCTCTCTCTCTCCCTCCATCCATTTCTCCCTGTCTGTCTCTCTTATATCTTACCTCCCTTTTACTCTTGCATCCGCGCCGTCAACGACACGCGAAGCGCGTCTTATTGCGCCCGTCGCCGCGAGAATAAAGCGACTTTTGCGAGCTTCTTTCCAACGCGAGACGCGTAAGCGCGTCCCTTACGGCGACCATTTTAGCGGCACTTCCTCCTCGCCATGCACGAAATTAAGGCGGTAGACGAGCTTCAGAAAGCTCAGCAACAATTTATTGGCGTCCTCCGACCTACCACCGGCACCCACCCCCTAACGAAACTATTCACTTCACGCGGTGCGCAACCTTCCCCGTGAGCCCGCGTGGCCTCTCTCTCTCTCTCTCTCTCTCTCGCTCGCTCGCTTCGCGCGCGCTCTCGCAATTATTCATAATTTATATTCAGGAATATCACGCACACGATATTCGTGGCCATGCATCTTTCTTATTGGTCCCGGCGCCTGGCTCTTCCTCCCCAGGCCGTGGGCGAGAAAAATAAGATAAATTACTGATAAATTACCCCCGAGAAATCGCCGCCGTCCTTGGCGACGTTGATGCCCGGTAACGCGTCACAAAACTAATTACGCGCAATTAATCATTGCCATCGACTCGATTTCATTCGTTCGCCGCGGCGATCGCGCAGTGAGATACTTTGCAAAAAAAAACTTCGCCGCGCTGTTAAACCTCCTCCTGCCCGCTCCTCATCTCTCGCTCGCAAAGCGAAGCGCAACGCGACGCTTGCGATCGCGAATAAATAAAATTATAGACTGAGACGTTGAAGCGACGTGGACGCGAGTAAAAGCGGAGGTGAACACACGATGACACGGCTATTGGTTCCTCCACGAAAAAAGAAATGTAGCTGAAAGCTAGTTTTTCCACGGGTAAAAATTAATTGTCCGTCTACACTACCGGTCATTAATTTGAATAATTGCTGAAGTTATTTGCGTTTCGGTAGTTTAGGTAAAAAGAAAACGTGCATAACCGTAATTACTGGTTTATTACGAGGATTTTATACAATATTAATTAAATTACATAAATAATATGGAAGTTAAAGATGATATTTTCACTCGGATTTTTTGCTCTCGTCTACGTATCCACTTTTAGCTTTAATCACAGCCTCGTATACTCGAGGCGCTCTAGCGGTCAATTTATCCTAAATTTCTGGCCTAGCTCGTTCTTATTTTTCTTGTGGAATTTCCCAAAGATGATTTGTACAACTTCGAGGTGGACGAACTTCAAAGTCAGTAGAAATTCGAAGGTCGATGTTCCATTTAAATGAAAGAGACATTTCAACAATTAGCAGGGAGCATCGTGGACTCTTTTTTGATAAAAACGTATTCATTCGCCACTTCTTTCATAATATTAACGAGATAGATATTCAGCCATTTATTCAAATTAATAACCAGTAGCGTAATACAACTGAAATTTAGTTAATTTAGCTAATTCTTCTTATCCGTCTACCTAGTTTTCAGCTCCCACAGTTGGAAACTGAATCTGATGACTAAATTTCAGCTGTATCATATGGACAGTTAATTCCTTTATTCCGTGTGTTTCCCCTCGTAATTTCTCGCGAGACGTAAGAGAGTCCAATACGACGGAGAAATAAAACGGGACAATCGCCGCGCGGGCGGTTAAATCTGCGGATTTGTGCGCGGCTGTCGCGCGAAACGTTTTCATTCCGCGGGGATCCGCGCCGCCGGTAACCTTTCCCGTAACCCTCGGCCTCGCGACTCGGCAGTCTCGTCGTTTCAGCGACGACGGTTCAAGCGCGAAAGCTGCTCCCGCGTCTCCCGATCCACCGATCCGTCTCAGAATCGTGGGAGCACTTTTAATATTCCCAGGCGATAAAGCTTGGATCTTATCCAGGAGGAGCGCTCTCTGCGCGCGACTGGGGAAGATCTCGTGTGTCTCGAGCGCTCTCTCTGTATATCCATCGGGAACAGGCAATTTCCTGGAGTCCCGATCGCATCGATTACACGTCGTCAAAGACGAATGCCGAAATTAAAAGACGAAATCGTGACTTCGACGTGCGCTATTTCACACAGGCGTTTGCTCCGCGGGTCCTCCTCGCGCGGTGAAGGGAAGCCGTTCGCGATGAGAGTCGTTGAAGCCGACGACGATAATTCTTGGGATATCCGCGGACCGTAACGTCTCGCAAGGGGCTCGGCAGAAAACGCGACTGTGATGATTCGAGTGTCAACGATCGGACTGTCGCAATTTCGGCAATTTCGCTATCCTCGGGAATTTCGCATCAACGGTCACGCGTTTCGTTTATTCGCGAAGAACACGCATAGAAAATTTCGTGGGATTTCTAATTAGGATCCAGTCTGATTTGCCAGAATAATTATGGATTCTAGTTGGGAAGGCTGTGCAGTTCTGGTTAGAAGTGCGATGTTTAAAGCACACGCAAAGAAAAATATTATTGTACCGCGAAGAAAAGCAAATTCAGTTTATTTTTGTTCTTTTAAATAATTCTTACTTTGAACAAAAAATATTTTCTCGATAATAGTGTTAAAATATATTTATCAATAATATATTGGAAAAGTTCATCGTTATCATTTACTCGGAAAAAAAATTAGTCTTCAAGAATATTATAAATTTTATCGAAGATAAGTTAAATTTTCGGTTAATTGGAACAAGGTTAATTGAAATAATTGAAATAACTTGGACAAATTAAAGTTTTAGGTTTAACGTTTTAATTTAATATTCTTAATTGAAGTATACTGAACTTATTAGTGAATAACGACTCACATCGAGTTCGAGATTTCGGGATAGCCAATCGCGAAAAAAAGGTTTTTACGTTTCGATATATTCGAGATATTTCATAACACGTTTTTTCAGATGGGGAATTTAACACGTTCCCTGCCGGACCGTTTTTATGCGACTTTCAATTCCCGCCGCATGTACCAAAAACGGTACACGTTGTGGAATTTGATAAATTTGTTATAATCATTTAGTTTATGGTTTATTGCAAATTGGAAAGTTATTTATTATAAAAATGAATATATTCCGAAAATAAAAAAATATCAGTTGGCGTGGAGGTCGAGTTTAACGTACATCAAAAACAGCATGCGTGGCAAGGAACGTGTTAACTAATTACCATTATACGGAAAGAAATCTCAGTTCGTGTAACGAAATGAGCACCAGACCAAAATTCGATAACGAGAAATGATATCTCTGTTACTGTCAAAAACGTCTAACCTACAAGATGACAGCTGCGAGTCGAAGTAAGCAACAACTTCTATCGTGACCGAGATTTCGAGACAGCCAATCAGCGTCGCAGAAAAGAGGCTTCAACGTTTCGAAGTACTCGAGATATTTCACGCCTTTTTTTGAAAGAAAAAAATAGGATTCCCGATTGGAATTTCAGTAAGATAATTGATTTTACGGCAACTTTGGAGTACTCTAATCGAAATCTATAATATGTTTGTCACTAAGTGGAACATCTGTTTAAACTTGTAGTTTAGATCAATGTGGATAAAAAAGTTCTCTACTGTTGTAAAAATATCTAGACGAGGTAATTCCTAGTGGATGTGTATTTATTTTATGTGACAACATTTCGTTATTCATCATTTAGAGATAGAAATAGTCGGATGATCCATTAGATTAACCAGAATGAAAGATAGGAATCACCAAGTTTTTTTAGGTTTCAGGTTCGAGGATATATTTCAGATTGGACAGGTAATAATCAGGATTTCATTAAAATAAAAAAAATAATTAGAATTATTTTACAAAATTAAGATAAAATTGATCAAAAATAATAAGAAAATAAAAATCTTAGTTCGTGTAATTAAAGATGTATCACTCAAAGTAATGAAGGAATTATAACAAACTTACAAATTGATTTATATTGTATTTCAGAATTATTGACCATTTTGTTTGAAAAATACGGCGATGTAAAGTTCGTAATTTGTAGTATTAATAAATAAATAATAATACTTTCATATTTGTAATATCGTGTATGTGTGTTTATCTCAACTTCGTTTAAAATCAACATTTATTATTTAATGAAATAAATGTATAGGAACGTAATTTTGGTTGACAAATATTAAATTGACGAGTGGATCCTTTAATGCGCCATTGGAAATACGACATTGAGCCTTAGAACCTCCTTAAATAGGCATCAGATTAAAATTCTATCAGACTAAAATCCTGTTTTCTTCTTCTTTGTCTCCTCTAATATTTTCATCTTTTACTTCTTTTAACATGCAAACTGATGAATTGGCAGAATTCACAAAATGATTTGACAGCTGTAAACGACACAGCAACGTGGCAGCCAATCAACATCGCGGAAAAGAGGTATCAACGTTTCGATACACATTCCAGATACTTGATAACACGTATTTTTTATTCCGTGGATTCTGTCACTTACTTGTTTGTCATTTGACGTTGAGAGGACGATTAGGGGTAGCAAGGGAGGAAAGCGCCTGTCTCCTCCTTTAGAATTCGGTCAGGTGATCTTCTCGATAGATATCGAAAGCGTAAAATTGGATGAGGAAACGAGAGTGATGTTTAAAAAGATACCACCGGCTCACATAGCTCGCGTTTAATAAAAAGTCCGATAGACTTATCGACGGTCAGCCCGTTAAACGTTTCCCGCAATAAGATGAGAAAAAAGAAGAGAGAGAGAGAGAAAGAGAGAGAGAGATAGAGAGGGAGCAGAAAGAGAGAAGTATCGAGGAAAGTGAATTCTTTATTTATATCATTTCGATATGTCGATAACGTGAAACGAGCCTCGATGACAATTCGCGTGATCGCCGGTAACGTATGCTCGATATTCACACGATCTTCGGCGAGACTTGTTACGATAGCGCATCGCGGAGAGAGAGGACCCCAATAGTTAATGTGCTCGCGGAGATAACCGATGACCCAGTTCTACGAGCAGCTATAACACGGCTCTGGATATCGTCTGTATCGACAATCGTGATTGGATACAGAGATTCGTCATATATACCCGCACGCGGCCGGGTTCCCAGCATTGCCAGCCGTCAGATCTCCAGATGTGCATTGATTTCTCCGTCCGAACGTATCGCATTGTAGCGACCAACCCTGTCCTCCCTCCTTCGTAGCCCCCCCTCCTCCCGGCGGAGTTTGGACGCTGAGAATTGTTAGATTATCGCCATTAAGGGCTTCGGGAGTACGCGGCTTAAGGCGCAAATACCTGATCTCCCGAGTCGAGAGATCTCCCGATAAGAAGACAAACTACGCGCGCGAATCGCACCGATGCCCCTCTCTCTCTCTCTCTCTCTATCTCCTTTTCTCTCTCTATCTATCTCTATTCACCTATCTCTCTCTCTCTCTCTCTCTCCCTTGTTGTATCTGCTGATCGGGTGCGTGTCAGAGATCACGTACGACAAATACGCGAAACCGGGCTGGATCAGAGCGACGCGAAGAGATCAGGAAGCCTGCCGATTCTGGATCGAAGCACGCGGAGGCCGATGCAAGAAACGTCGCCGAGCGCCAGGCGCGTCTAATTCAATGAGAACGTTGCGACGGTTGAAACGAGATATTTCGGTGCATGCGCGAATCGCTACGAATCGGTCGAAGCGCGCGGTAGGGGCGGCGGAGAAATAATTACGTTGATAGACCGATGGCAGGTAGCCAAACGTGATACGGCGGGCTCTGCCAAAATCAGATACCTCCCCTCTCTCGGCACTCCCTGCCGTTGTTGCAACCGGACGCATTATACGGCGAAAAAACGCGCAAATAAAAGACGCGCGTGACAGCCCGAGCAAACATACCGGGATGCTGCGGGCGCCACGCGTTTCACGTGTGTTGGTTTACGCGACGCATTGGTTTCCCTTCTCCGTTTCGCTCCTCTTTACGGCGATCGTGCCGAGCGAAGTAGCGTTTAAAATATTCCGGATCAGGCTCGCGGTGAGAGACGTGCGTCGTCCAGCGAGGACGAATATCGACGAGTCGGTGGTTCGCAACGATGAATCATCGGCCCGCGAAGAGTCCCGTCATAAATCCCCGTCGCTGATCGATCGATCGGCACGGTCTCGTCGAGTCCGGACGTGGAAGACACGCGACAATGGTTCTTCCCCCGCACAAAAATTTTCCCAGATTTCCCCGTTTACAGTATACGGAACGTCGGTCGCTACCGCGAGACATCCGTCATATACTTGTAATTTAGGTCGATGCGAACAAAAAGCCGTCTACGTCCATTTTGCATACGAGCACGTAAAATTTTGAGTTATTAATTATTGAAAGCCACGTATAGAGCGATGTATAGAAGTTTCGTCGATTAATAGGTCGGAAATTTTATTTGGAAAGTTATATATGTCTTTATGTATAGTATCGTGTTATGATTTCAGTTTTTTATCGTTGATATTAACGAAATCCTCGTGAACTGAATCGATTTCTCAATGTAGCAAGTAGCTCAATCGTATTATTACAATCTGCTTAAAATGATTACTGTAGGGAATGTAAAAGGCTTAATGATTATTTTGCGATACATAAGTGTAACGGGATATTAAAGGATAGTGAAATACATAAGTGCTTAGTTCTCCATAGCTCTTGCTTTCTTTGTTTAGCTTGAGTCTTGTATATCCTACCCGTTTGAGATATACGGCATTTTTAGCGTGAGGGATTTATGTAGTACAGACGCTCTGTAAGGAAGCATTTTACATCTTATTTATAAATATTATTTGTAAATTTTTTACGAGCCGTACATTCCATTCATGAATGATCGTATATCCCAACCCTATGGCAAAAATGACAAGGGTCTGTAAAAGTTTTTCCGTTACATACAAAAAGCAAATATTTCGTATTTCCAATATTTTTTTATAGTAGCAGACAATACACAGTTTTCATTTATATATGTAATTCATTTATCTTAAATAATAAGTTATACTTAATAAAGCCGTGTACACCGGAGTTACCCCATAGCGAATTCTTTTCACAGTACAGTACAGTCTGAAAATTCATAACAAGGAAAGACCATAGGCGTAAAGGACGTACAAGTACGCTTTCGGGGCAGGCTTTATTAAGAGAAACAGCAAAAAAATCATATATATAAGAAGGCCCACAAATTTTACAAATTTAACAGCAACTCGGAAACAAAGTGACTCTAGCGACCCATTTTGGACGATAGTAAATGTTTCAACGACTTGTCGCGAAAACAAAAGCTGACAAAAGCTGATCCAAGCACTGGATGGTGAGGCGGATTTTTTCTTACGGTAACGCCATTTCGGCAATAATTGAAAGGCAGAACAGAGAAGCAATCTAACGGCATGCGATCGATCAAGCGCAGCACGAGTGACGAATCATTTCGCGACACCCTCGGAGGGCATCCGAATCCCCACGACCGGTGCCCTACATGTTACGCGGATGGATATATCAATGCGTCGCGCAAAATGCAATACGACACTTCGTGGTCAATATATTAAGCAAATTACTCCGACGATCGCGCTCGGGAGCTGCCCACGCAACGGTATCCGTGTCTGAGCGCTCTCGCATCTGTTTCAGAGACGAGCGCTATTTGTTCGCGTACCGACGTGTGTGATAGCGCACGGTGTGCAATGGACACGCAGACGCACGATCTCGATAGAACCATCTAGCGCGTAGGCCAGGCTCTCTCCCTACGTGCACGCAGCTGCAGCAGCGTTTGACGCCCGGTGCTTACGGTGGTCCCGGTTAAATCTGCGCGACTGCGGATTCGCTTTAATGCCGAATTATGAATGGATCGTGATAAGAGATAACCGTGCGCGACCTGACTAATGCGCGCACCGCCAAATATCCACGCACGTCAATCGCGAATTTTCCAGGGGGTAAGCGCGCCCCCTCGCACGCACGTACGCATCACTGCGTATTCGTTTGTTCGTACGATTCGGCTTTAGAGTCGAGTGACACCGCGTGAATTACTGCGTCTGACGCGGAATCCCGCGGACGAAAAATAAGACGGACGAAGGACGGCTCCGAGGACAGCAACGTGAGGGGGAGGGGCGATCGGAAGAAACGCGGAACGTCTCGCGTTTTTCTCTTCGTTTTTCTCTCGTCTTCCTATTTTTTTTTTGTTTTCGTTCCTCCTCCTTCCTTTTTTCTTCTTTTCCCTCTTCTTCTTCTTCTTCTTTTTCGACGGTATCGAGATCCCTCTCGCAAGTTGACCGAGCTGAGTAGCCGTGACGAAGTTATAATTAAGTGGCGCGTATTCAGCCGATGAAGAAAGCGTAATTAAAAGTTTCCACGGCGAGTTAACCGCGGGCCGTTATGAATGTGTCGTTTACCATGCGCGCTCTATCATCCGCCGCTTAGGTCACTTGCCATTAATGACTGCTCGGACTCGACATTATTCGTTAACGTAGTTAAAGACGGAACTGCTTATGCGCTCGCGACTCACTCTCGCATTCGCCCGAACTAGAGACGAGTGGCAGGTTCAACGCCAATATTCGTCCCGACCGAAAGGCGGATATCCGGACCTCTTCAAACTTACAGACTAGAAATCTGAGTAGAGTGGAAGCAGATCAGAAAATGTTTGATAACTGCGTCAATTGAATCAAAGAATAGAAAAGAAAGATGAAATATATTTATTAAGACAAAATTATCAAGCCAGGAAAAGCCAAGCACAGTTAGTGCACATTAGTGCTATATTAAACAAATCAACTATTTATGTCGTTACATAAATTTACTCAGATTCAAATCCAAACGTTTTAGCCATGTTTAACTTTCTTCAATGGAATCACAGTACATATGTTGCAACGTAAATTTGATAAGTAATGTCAACATAACACTAAGACTGAAATATTTGGATTTGCATCTGAGTAAATTTATGTAATGACATAATTTGTTGATTTATTTAATAACCGTGCTTGGCTCTTCATGGTCCAATAATTTTACTTGAACAATTCAACTGTGTCTTACGGATATTCCAAATATCTTTAGTTCAATTCTGAGATTTGTATTTGTCCAGCTTAAAACAAAATGAGTAATGGAAACACAAATAATAAACAACAAGTCTCATTAACTTAGTTTCAAAATAAATACAAATCTTGATATGTAACAACATAACTCAATGCAAGAAAAAGTTACATTTTGTAGGACAAAATACCATTTACTATGTCCACAGAAACGAACACACATATTTTCCAGTTCTTGAAGTTTCGATTATACAAACATTCAAATATTCGAATATCCGGATACTCGAATTTTCACAGCTTTTAAAACTTCCTTATTCGAAGCTAATATCGGAGAGTCGGAGATTCGGGTATAATTTCTAATCTTTTCATAATTAACTATTTATAATTGTCAAGGATGCGCGGGACAACGAGCAACGAAATAAGCGGCTTTTTCGTAAGTACATCCTTCTTACGGGGCATAATACCAGCGGGCAATCGATGGGACGGCAAACGATGGAGAAGAGGCGCATCCGCGGAACATCTTAATTGCTCCATGTAGAGAATCATGTACCGGAAAGGAGTACAGCCATTCGCGGAGCGGGATGTTTCCTCGAATTAAATCCTGCGGATGGAGATATGCATCGTGATTCAGAAAGTGAACGTCTCGTGCTGCGAGGGTGGGAACAGCGCTGGAACGTAAAGGGTGGAGGCAGGTGAAAGAGAAAGAGGAAGAAAGAGAGAGAGAGAGAGAGAGAGAGAACGGCAAAGAAAGAAAAACCCAGGGGGGCGAGTGGGAGGAAAGAAGCTCGGACTGCGAAGAAGGCTGAATGGAGATCCTTCTTCCTCCTCGAGGGGACGACGAGAGAGTGCCGGTGGTAAGGGGAGCGGCGCGCTTCGTACTTCTGAAATTTCAGGAGAGACCGGGTTCCGGTTCGTTTCCAAGAATGTTACGCAATTGAATCGCCCGGAAAGGAGGAACTAAGTAAATTTCCCGCCATTCTCAGGACTCTCGACCATTTATGCCGAGTAAATTTCTCATTTGTTTCTTTTTCATCTCGGGCATCATCTGCCCGCCGGTGCTACGGGTGCCGTTTCAACGGGAAATCGTAATAGAATCCGGGGGGGGGGGGGGGGNCGAACGCGCGCGCAAGCCGGCGGCGGTTATCGACTATACGTCGAAAGATTTAATTCACGAAAACACGGTCCACATTGTGGAATTATTAAAGGCGGTCGCACGCGCACGCTTAATTAGCGTTACGCGCGGGCATCGTAAATGGCTGGGGTGTGGCGCGCGATTAGAGAGCGCCGGCGATTTCGAAATTATTTCAAACATGGCCCCGTATCGCCTTCCCACGCCCCGTCGCTCTCACTCTCTCTCTCTCTCTCTTTCTCTTCGGCTTCAATAGAGATATTATCTGCAGAGCCCGTTACGTGCGATGCATTACCGAAGATATTACGCGATACCGAAAGCACCGTGCGCTAGAAATGGTTAGGAGAAAGTCGAAGATTATGATGACGAAGTGGGTAATTTGTATTTTACCGTGTTGCACAGATATTATAATAATCACAATAACATAAAAAGTTTGTGAAAGTTGTTTTCTGTATGCATGCACAATTTTTAACCTTCACGGTGTTACCCACACATAATATGCGTGTGTGACGAAATTGACACGTAGTCGAGAAATGTAAATTAAACAAAATCCCAGCTTACTTATAAATCTTTCAGTTTATACGGTTGACGGGCAAGGATCAATCTAGTTGGAACAGGCATCGATCGCTATTCTCACGGTGCGACGAAAATGAGAAAAACTCGTGGAACTTTAAGATCGTCTTATCCCCCTCACCCCCAACAATTTCAAGCGGAACTTACGTTTGGGGGCGGCCTTTCGACCGCGCGGAATCAATCGAATCCTCCGCTTCGGGGGCACGGCGAGGGAACGGCGGGACGCGCGTAAAAGCGCGCGCTCAATTACATCGGCCCGATTAGCATAGAAGCGACGACTCGCGACGGGAATTCGTCCCTTATCAAAAGCCCAAGCTCAATTAGCTGCACCTTACTCCGGGATTTATACGCGACGGGGAGGCGTGTCCGCGGCTAGATGGAGAATCCTACCTACCTACCTACCTCGCGCGCGCGTATACGCGTATGTACACGGACGCGCGCACACGGATACACGTTCCGCGCGCTATCCCTTTTTCGCAGGTCGGACGCAGCGGAGGCTGTATTTTTAAACGGGGGAACCGTTCGGCGCGCGGGGCGGCCAGTAAATTTATCCCTCGCGTTACTCCTGGGTCCATTTCGTAGTTCGCAGAATGGAGGTCCACCATCAGCACTCGGGCGATCGGTGGCGGCGCGGTGGTGTTGGTGGAGGAGGATGTGTAGGAGGTAGAGGCGGATGAGGTGATGGTGGTGGTGCCGGTGGCGTTAGAAGCTCTAGATCTATCGGCCCCGGTCTACTCTGGGGGATGCTAACCTGTCCAAGGGATGCTGTTCTCCACGAGTCTCCTCCGGCTTCCACCGGCCGCCGCGCGTTCCCGATATTCCTCTTTTTTCCTCCCCACCTTCCCACCCCACCACCACGCTCGCTCGCAGCTACGTAGTTACGTATAGTATTATATCCTTCGTTCTCGAGGAAGCGCACGTCCACGTCCGAACTTACGCCGATCGATTTCCGGTTAGCGAGCCCCGAGAGTACTCGCCGGCCCTGTTTTCCGCTGGCTTATATCGCGATTCGTCTTTGTTGGGAGAATCGGGCGCGCTGAGGTCGTTATTCTGCGTCGCTTTTGCGTACCCGCATGCCATTGAAGGGCGCGCCGCGCGTTTCCGAAGAGGGCCGCGGGAAATGCGTCGCCTCCGTCTTCCCCGCGAGCGTTCCTCTCGGCACACGCAGCCGCGCGCGCCCGTCCTCGATATCGACTTCTCCGGGGTGGAAGCCGGAGGGAAGGAGGGGGGGGGGGATTCAGACAATTAACGACGATAAGAAGCGCCTGTCTTCGCGTGTCTTCCTGCGCATTTCCCCGTTTCCTCGATTCTCCGGGCGAAGGGCGCTCGGGAGGGCGGCGGGAGCGGAGAACGGTCCGGAATAGGAGCGTGACGACGCTATCCATTGTATTTCGAAAAACCGCGCACCGGCGCACTGCGCGTTCAATTATTTCCTCGCGCGCTTCGCCCCAGGGTCAGGGGACGACTTTCCGACTCTTGCTCCGACTCGGTCGTAATTAAACGCGACTCTCCGCGCGCGGTCATGTGTACATTTCGCAAGACTGTTTCCGGGCGCGCGGACCGAAGATACTGTAATTCTACCCCGGTTTATATCGCCACGTCTCCCGGGTGTATCGCGCTTTTAAGGGACAGAGAAGCCGGGCCCGTATCGATGCGCCAGTAACCCACTTCCAGTTGACAAAGCGGATATAATGCAACGGCGAGCGGAACGGAGGCTGCACCCTCTGGCGCGGCCCCATCTATTTCCACGAAACTGACGTTTCTATCGGAACGTAGTTTCTCTTTAAAAACTTTCTGCAGGGATACGGACGCGCGTAGTGTTTTACAAGCACTCTCTCTTCCACCCTCGAGTCTCTCCTCTTCTCTCTCTCTCTCTCTCTCTCTCTCTCTTTCCGTCTATCTCTCTGTCTATTTCTATCCATCTATCTCCCTCTGTCGGTCGTACGCGCATTTTCACCCTGTTTCTCTGCTTTTTTAACCTCTCTTCTTTCTCTCTTCCTCTCTCTCTCTCTCTGTCTCTCTGGAACTACTCGTTTGACTCCTACTTTTCTTTCGGTATAACATAACGATCCTGAACATCTCTCTATTTATGCTTCGCAATTTACGAGCGCGCGGCTTATATTCGAGCTACTTGCTTCTGCCTTCCGCCCGCCACTTATCTTCCCTCTCATTCTATCGCGTTTCGTCTGTGTGCGCGGGTGTATGTGTGGGTGCTTTTGACACACGTGAAAGTCGCTACTCCTGTATCGAGTTTCGCCCTGAATTCATTCGGGGATTCCTATGTATTCGGGAGTTACTTCGGCCACGTTTTCATAGTCATGGAAGTCCGATCGCAGCCGGGGCTTATTAACTTGTGTACGTGTGTGTGTGTGTGTGTGTGTACGTAAAATCGTGCATCTCGTAATAAACGTGAAATCGCGCCGCTCCGCGCAGAATACGAACTAGAACTTTATTCACGATGTACGCTACGCACGAGCTTCGTCATTTTTATTTCGCGTTTAATATATGTCGCGCGTCGTCGAGACCCGCAATAATGATGTTTACGTGAATTCGTACGCGATCCTTTCCCTTATGCCATGTATAAAAGCCGTGTACAGAGGCTTTTTTAGTTAATAACTCAAAATTTTGCATATTGCTCGCAAAATGATAAAGGTAACCTTTTTGTTCAGAGTGGCCTAAGCTACAAGTATATGACAGCTATTGTACCCAGCAACAGGTTCGAAGTTCGAAATTCAAAATATGATGTCTGTCGTTAAGTACATCAGCCGTCATATACTTAGATTAGGCCGTTCTAAACAAAAAAGTCTTCTATTATTTTGCGAATAACACGCAAATTTTTGAGTTATTAATTAAAGAAGGCTCTATAAATGGCCATTTTCAATAATTATTACTAACTTAACATTTTACGTAGTTGTTTACAATAATAGAGGACTTTTCTGTCCAGTTCAATCCGTTCTGTCTGCACATAGCCACTCAAAATTTTCCGGACACCCTGTATAAGCGAGAATACGATAACTTTCTTAAAAGAGTTTTAATCTTGATTTTGATTGAATTTGTATTCATGCAAGTATATTTTGCAAGTATTTTTTGCAAGTTTTCATGCAAGTATTCATGCAAGTATTTTTTGCACTCAATAATAATATTCTTGCTTATATGAAATATCTATCATCGATTTAAGATTTTTTTTTCTGTGTGCAAATGCAAAATGATAAATAAAGCAGTAGTAATATATAATTCTCTCTCTTTCCCTCTCTCTTGTATTATTCACTCGTTCCATCGTAATTTTACACTTTTATATCCCTCCGCATGCTCATTTAAGCACGCTTACTCCCATATCACATTTAAAATGTCAATAATTTACCGGCATTTTTAACTCCGCTTACATGAAAGCGCTTTTCCATCGAAATTCGTTGCTCCAGCATCCTTTAAACGTATTAAACATCTATTCGGAATAAATGCGCGTTTTAACACGCGCCAAAACAACAAAAAAAAAGAGGAACGACATCCCCCGTTCTCAGAGGCACGAGAAGTCGCTCGGCCGATAGGCCGTCATTCGCACGAGCTATTTTACGTTTCCGTTACATGTCTCCCGACGCGAAAATTCCTATTCCGGCAACGCTTCCTTACCGTTTCCTTACCCGTTCATTTTTTCTCCGTCGCCCTTTTTCTCGTTTTCTAGCCGCGCGCGCGAGCGAGCGAGCGAGCGAACAAGCAAGCGAACGACATCGAAAGCTGTCGAGGGTGCTGAAAGGCCGTGCCGACTAACGCCGACACGTCGCCCAGCGAGAGGAACATTTCGAGCTTCCCTCCTTTTGCATCCATTTTGACGTCGTCCACAAAAATTGAAATGCAAGGCAATTGAAAGATGGAGTGAGTGCTCTAACCGGGCTCCTTTGTCCCATTTGTTCGAGAGCTTCCAACGGAAAATGGATTCGCGTCGGAATTAGGGGGCGAGAGGGAGAGAAAGTGAATGAGACAGAGAGAGAGAGAGAGAGAGGGAGGGAGAAAGAAAGAGATAAAAGCAATAAACAGTATATGAGGATAAAATTGCAGTGACGGGGAGAACGCGAGCGATCGGCACGCCATTATCTCGTTGCGCCAAGTATTCGTCATCGGGCTAATTTTCCGCGCTCGGTATCAGAAAGTTTCTCCGCGAGCTTGAGACTGCATATCGTCGCCGTGGAAGCACATTTACCAGCGTTTTATCGAGTTTAGCTCGCCCGGAAAACTCGACGTTCCCCCCGTAACTTTTTCTCCTCGGCAAGGTATCCCCTTCGTGTCGGCGTTTTTCAAACTTGTCCCCCACGATGAACTTCGTGACACGATGAGAACTTCTAATATCACGAAGACCAGATGATCTTAAAACTTTCCAGATGCGTAATTAGGATCCTCGTGGACGATCCTCGCGAGTCCTTCTGGGAGGCTAGAGTGCCGCTCTTCAGCGGCGAGCGCGGAAACGATAACGATCCGGAAGCTTCGGCGATATCGTCCCCGCTTTCACGATCATCACCGGTCGTTCGCGCGATGTCCACTAAAATGAGCGTGACTGCAACCCCTCTCCTCCCCTCCACCCCCCGCCCAATCGACGGCGCGTTTTTATTCGTCGACGACGAAAGTAAATCGAATCGTTCTCTTTGCCGTCCGCGTCGCCGGCGCCGTTTTCTCCCGCGCGCGCAATAACACGCCGATGTCGCATAGCGTCTGAAACGGGCTCGAGCGATTCTCATTAACGTAAAGCACGAGGCGAGACACGAGGCGCGGCGTTTGTTGCCTTATCATCACGAACGGCATGACACTCGAGCGCAAAACGCTCCGACGGAGCGCTTCTCACGGCACCGTCACGATCGTCGCCGCCCGCCGATGTAAATTCCGACAATAATAGCTCGCGCAACTAGTCGCGGGAAATACGGCCGGGACACAACGACTATCTTACGCCCGTCTACCGCTGCACCACCACTTCGCTGCCAAACTTTGATTTCATTCATTCGGACTCGCGGCCAGAAGAAAGAGACTATTCGAGAGGGAGGCGAGAACTACTAACGAGAAAGAGGACAGTGAGAGAGTGAGTGAGAAGAGAAAGAGAGAGAGAGAGAGAAAGTGTACGTCGTTCTTAACAGTGGCTGTTAAATCGGCCATCCGAGCGCATTCACGGTTCTTCGAAAATTTTCACGATATATCGGAAGATAGCGTTCTCGCTGGGTCACTATCTACCGATAGTCATTATCGATTCACACGGGGCGAACGTTCGATGTTTCCGATGTCTCGCCGATTGACCGTACGGTAGCGGAGTTTTTTGGTCGCGGGAGAACGGCGGTTCGAAATTTCGTTCGGAAACAGTTCGCGCGCCGGCACATTTAAAGAGAGCATCTGCACATCGTTCGGGACAGCGCAGGAGGACGGGGCGCATAATCGTATCATCCAATCGGTCCGAAAGCGACCGCAAGCTACGAGTCTGTTGCCGCTAAACCGAGCGAGTTACCCACTCGGCCGGTGTGCGCAGCAATGGATGTATATTTACGCCGCGTCAGGGATAAATCAATAGAACTACGCACCGTACGGTTATATTTACAGATGCCGTAAAGATGTAGCGGCATTTTGTCGGACGTCTACCCTCTCCCCGTCGCCAAGAAGGGGAGGAGACATATTTCGCTCGATTAAACGAAAGCGGAAGTTAACGAGGTCGTGAGGGTGAAATGAGCTTGATTTGAGAATGAGAATTCGAGGAAGCTTGCACTATATATATATATATATATATATATAAATATTATCCAACTGCTCGTGCAATTAGAAAAAGGTCGACCATTCTAGAGCCGACGAATATATAGGAGTGTAATTTTGCCCGATAAATATTAAATTTATGAACGCAGTATTAGAAAAATCTATATTAAATTTAATAATTGTTAGGAAGTTTCTCTCACGCGTAACCAGGTTGTGAAAATTAATTAGCCAAACTGATGTTACATTTAATAACGCGTAATTACGATAATTACGAAGGATTTAAAATCCCTTTTTCATAATAGTTTTATGATAATTTGGAATATGAGATTTAGAGAGTGTAAGTATCAGTTCTGATGTATTTCACTAATATTTACAACTAACGGTTTACATCGTTGTCAAATCTTGAGTCCATGCGTATACTAACAATCGTGCCGCATTACGAAATATTAGAACAACTCTACTATGTCATAACATGTTATAATGTGTCGTGTAACTGAATACGAAAGTGAAATAGCAAATTATAGATTTATAAGATTTATAGAATTATAAGACGAAATAATATTAAATTGTATATGACTTTATTGTATTGACTTTATAGTAATTAAATATGAAACATGACGACTATTTTACAACTAACAGCACTGGTATTAAAAAAATCTTCGAGGTTATAAATTTCGACATAAAATTGTCAAACTCACCAGCAGAATTTATTAGCAGAAACTATTAGCTATTAGCAGAAACGCTATTAGCAGAATCGCTGTTACTTTGAAGAACTTTTTTGCAGCTCGTCTTGATGCACCACTGAAAATACGATATTGAGTCTTACAACCTCCTCGAATAATCGCGTCGCGCGGACAGAGTCAGCGTTAAATAAATGCCGTAATTATCATCCGCGCGGTTACGGAATTTTACACAACGTCGACGTCCAACCGGAGATCCGGTGCGCACAAAATGCCGGTCTCGCGTTACGTCCCATCTCGCGGATCTCATCGGCGACAATTTACCGGAATAAAGTTATCAGCATCCGTGTTTACCGTGCAGCAATCGCACGCGCGATTCCTCGCGAATTACCAGAAAGCCGCGTAATATTCGCAATCACCGAGGTAACACACTTATCCCGTCCTCCGTAATGGCCCGCGGGAGGGAGAAACGCCGCACGAAAAACCGTGACTACGCTCGATTTGTAATCTCACCGCGGACTCGAGTTTCGCCGTTTCACGACTGCGAATCACGTTACCGCGTTACCACTTCGCATCAGTTATCGCGCCTTACTTCCCTTTTGGGAGCGAAGTTGGTCTACCGTTACAATCGATCGCGCGATTATCTCCACGGACACTGTCATCGGCGGATCAGAGTACATCGTCGTACATCGTCGGACTCGAATTTAGCGCGCGCGCGCGCATTCTTCCCAAGAGTGCATTCCCCTCGATATTCTAAGGCGGGATGAATGATGCGAGGTAACGAGAATAACAAAGAGCGATACGAAGTTACAAACTCCCGAGGAAATTAAAGCGCTATTTAGCGCGCTTATCATTCGGTCATCCCCGTTAATAGCAAATGACGTTCAATGTTTCACCGGGGGGAGGAGTTCGAGCGCGAGATATTAGCGAACGCGAGTCGAGGGGCTACGTATATCCGAAGATGTCCTTTTGAAGGATGATTCTTCATACTTTCATTTACATATTGCGTGAAGCCCATTACAAAAAGTTGAATACGTAACGCTGTTATTACCGCTTCCGTGAAACTCTCTCACGGGGACAGATATTTTATTGGCGTAGCGAAGTGTTAGTTACTACGTAACTAATCTTTCTGCTCTCCGCAGAGTAACTGAGAAATTTTCTGTGCCGGCAAAAGATTTCTTTCCGCGTCGGTAGCCAAAATATCTCGGGAACTGGTGGGACCGGTTTAACTGAAGTTTCGCACAGATATTGTTAGTGAGATTATCTAATCTTCGTTGTGGGATTTTTTTTATATTCATTACAGTTGTCTTTCACAGACGAAAAGAGGAGGAATTTTTGGCGAAAAATCGGCATTCTGACTTCGAATGTTAATAATTTTACCAAAAATTGATATTTACAGAATCGGCTACGACAAAGATAACCTTACCAAGAATATTTATGCTAAACTACAGCTGAATCGGTTCGATAATTCCCGAAATATTTTGGGTACCAATTAAAGCTTTACGGAAGCAGTAATTACAACGTTATATATCAACTTTTTGTAATGAGCTCTGTGTAGCATGTAAAGAAAAGTATGAAGAATAATCTTTCAAAAGGGCGTCTTCATAAAGTCAATGTGGTCGGCGGAAAAATTTCAAACACCGGGGACTTTTTCGAGCTGCTACGTGGCTCCCTTAAATTCGACGGACGTAAAGGAAACATCGGCCTTAACGAACGGAGAATTTAACGCATACACCTCGTTAAAACGGGGCAACGTATCGAAACGGATATCCCCTTCGCCTTATCGTGATTAATGTCGATGCGCCGGACATTATCTTTTTTCGCAGTTTATACAGCGTGCGTTTGCATACGAGCTGAATATAAACCGAAGGAGGGGCGAGGGGAAGAAAAAAAGAGACGAGAGGGGGGGGGGCAACATTATCGTTATTTATTAGCGTTACAACTTCCGCTGGTTGCAGCAGCGTTGCTAGTTATGACTTTTGTCGCGTACAAGCGGGGCGCAGTCACGGAACTAGGTGGCGACCTTTATCCACCCTCTCGGTGCAGACGATATCGCGTTTCGGATTCGCTCGAAAAACCGTGATTTATAATGGTGCGCCTCGCTCGCTCGCTCGCCCATTCCCTCGCTCATTGTTTCACGGCTTACCACGTCTTTGAACTTTCCACGGCGATACTGCACGGACTTCGGGGATTATAACCGTCCTATCCAGGGCGATATCGACATCGAAGTGAAATATGAATATCGGTCAGCGCGGCGAATCACGAACGTAATTGACGCGCGATGTGCAAAGGCACGATAACGAGGCGCCGATCGTTGGTGGAGCATGACAGAGGGAAGGATTATTCCAGTGCAACGGCGCGATGTATTTTTGACATCTGCGCAATAATCTAAAATAATCTCGCACGAGGACGCGTTACGGGATTTACGCTACACCTGAGGCCCGAAACTTTCGGAATTTTTCTCAAGGAAAATATTCAACGGAGGAGGTAATTTTTTTAAATATCCTTACAAATTACACCATTGTCTACGAGAAAATATATCTTGCGTTTCAAAAAGAAACAGAATGGCAGCGCCGGAGCTGGCCGTCGAAAGTACGCATCCGCGATATAAAGAAGTTATAAGTTATAAACCTGAAAATAGAAAGTAGAAAAGTGTTGAAATCTGTGATAAATTTATTAGGGAAACACGCAGGGATTTTGCGATAAATAATGTGACTTTTTTATAATAAATTGTTTAGTCATGAAATTTTTTGCTGAGAAGACAATTTTTTCCCAAGTGTTCATTATTTTCATATTTGTTAATATTTTTAGAAATCCCTACGTGTTTCCCTAATAAATCTATCACAGATTTCAAAACTTGTTTTGTTTTTTGTTCTCAGGTTTTCTTGTAGACAAGATATATTTTATAATACAATATATTTTCTTGTAGGCACAAAATGTAATTTATAAGAATATATTATAAATGTCTTCTAATATTGAATACCTTCCTTGAGAAAAATTCATAAAGTTATCTATCATTTTGGTCTCTCTGGGGTAGTGTAACCCCTTAAGAGGGGGGTAGAAAGGTTTGAACTCACGCGCGAAAAGTCGGTAAAATTCAACCTGTTACTACAAGCATAGGAATCGATTGAATAAAACATTCTTCTGTAGACTACTTCTATGCAACATGTTAGCTATAAAAATATGTCCATGGAATTCAAAAATATTAGCAAATGGAAATTGCTGCAGCCGAATCCGGTTCGCGGTATATGTCGCGCGGAACTGCGGATTGCGGGTGATCCAGTTAACATTTTCAATAGCGGCAAACGTCACTGCGTTTCTAAAGATTTCTTCTATAGAATGAACTAAAAGAAAAAATGTCGCTAAACATTAACAAAATGACAGCAGAAAAGGGATAACTCGCCGGAAAAATGCTTTTTATCGCAATAACTTTTTAGTAAATAACATTTTTATACCATAGTTTAATTACTTCTGTAGAAAATTGAATCTCTTTAATTACAAAAAAAAATGTATCTTCATTTGTTCTTGATTTACCACTGCAAAACCATGAAAAAACAGTTTTGAGATAAACACGTTTAAAGTTTTGGTACTATTCTTCAGAGTAAAATATGTTATATCAATGAAAATTTACCTAAGCTATAAAATGAGATTCTTAATTAAGTGTCTCGCTGTTCAAGCTGCAGTATTTGCTCGCTTTTTTCTTCTTGCAATCCTGGCCTCTTTCATTACGTAAAGTGCGTCGATCTCCGCTTTCTTGAAGCGACTTTCGCCGACTGTTTTGCACATTTCGACGGCACGAAATCCATCTACTATTGATTAGCCGTTCATTAAATCGAGATATCGCGTTTTTCTATCATTAAATATCGCTTTGGCTACGTAGCGATATCGGTTCCGTCGAATTTTGCCTGTAATGACCGATACATCTAAATAACAGGTCATTCTCAGGCAGGCATCACAGAACATTATGATGAAGTGTCACTTATACCTACATGATTGTAATCCAGACTAATGCCATTCTTTGTTGTTTCATTTCCTACCAATTGCGTATCGCGAAGCGAATACATGCCGCCGGCCTTCACACATTTTCTGCTCTCCCAAATTTAATTTTTTTAATTTTTTACAATAGTAAACGAGAAAATATTTTAAAGAATCGCCTTATCCGAAAATACAAAAAACTAAAAGTCGACTTTTCCGAAACATCAAACCTTTCAATAAAGAGGTTGTAAGATGAAATGAGCCTGATAAGAATTTGATAAAACATGCACTACGTATACAATGAAATATTATTTAACTGCTTGTATAATTTGAAAAAGTTCGCCATTCGAGAACTGAAATATTTATAACTAAAAATTAACACTTTTTATACGCGTCTCTTGAGATTAGCGTACTATTTTTAATTTCTATATTTAATATCTTCTAGACTATAAAAATAAGATTATGATGAAAAATTACTATGATATTAAAAACTAATATGCAGATATTATACACAAATTTCAGAATTACTGACCATTTTGTTTTGAAAATACAGCGGTGTCGAATTCATAATTTATAGTAATGCTTAAAGAAGTACACACACGTCAATTAATGCGTAAAAATATAGTATGAATGGGAAAAATAAAGAAATAATATTTCCATATTTGTAATATATACAGTTACCTCAACTTCGTTTCAAACCAACAATTATTATTTAGATAATGAAACATATAACAACGTAATTTTGCTCGATAAATACTAAATTCGAGTGGCCCCGTTGATGCGCTATCGAAGATATAGCAATAACGGGCGACACATCCTTAAAAAAAAAAAAACAATCCGTCATATTTCCTGTCGAAAATCTCTACGTCTCGCGACGATAGATTTTTCTCTTTGAACTCCTCCCCGCGAGGACGCGATTCTCGCGAGTATTATTCGCTAGTATCTGAGTGGTATGCAACGGAGGATCTAAGCTGCTTCAAACTATCGGCAGAGCGGTGGTGTCTGTATCGGCGCTGATAAAGGAGGTTCAACAATAAGAAACCGAATCGTGAACAATGACATGCCGGAGCGCGCGCGAGACGATCGATCGCGTACGGCGATTGCTCAGCAGGATGGGAGAGAGAAATAAAGAGAGAGAGAGAGAGAGAGAGAAATAGAGAGAGACCCACGTCGGTCTGCGCGCGATAAAATAAATTTCCCGCGGCTTACTTTCTTCAACTCTGATTTCCCGCAGGAATCCGCGACGGACCGTGTGACGCGGGTGGACGCAAAATCGTTAACGTTCGTTCTACGAAAAGTTGCTAATTACCGTTTGCCCACCTAGTGCCGGTCGGATAGATAGCATTTAATTTGCGGTCGTAACATGTTGTATGTAGCTTACCGATGCGACCAATAAAGGTAATTATACTAATTACATTTGCGCGCGATAAGCGCCGGCCGGGTCGTTCCTCGTATACGTTTATATTTTACATAAACGCGTATGCATGTACGAAGATATGATAGATACACGGGCTGTAGATGATCGAAACCGACGAGCTCGACCGACGAATCGCGCAGATTGCCACACCGGACAATTTTATCGGTCGATATAATATCGCGGAATTGTGCCCATGATTATTATATAATCAGGAAAGAGACGGGCTTTCTGTCGCATGCGCGCTGTATAGTTGCAAATTCTTTGCTGTTTATAGCATTAGAGTGGTCTGTCTAGCGCTGCCTACAATTGATTGTTAATGTTTGTTCAAGCTTTATATACTACTTCAATACATTTGCGCTTTCTCATATTTTAAAACATCTAACATATATAAATCTAAACTTTCGTATAATATTTTCTAATATGCCTTTGTGCAAACAAATTTATCCTCTAAAGGTTCTAAACGAAGGTTGAAAACTTATGACGTATGACTTATCATATATGACTTTCATCCTCCTATTCACAACTAAAGAAACATAGCGAACAACTAATGTATTTCACTAATATTCATGACTAATGGTTTATATCGTCATAAAATCTTCTATCTACTATACTATATGTTAACAATCATACTGTGCATTATTAAATATGAAAACAACTCTAATATATCACATAACTTGTTATAATGTATCATAACTGAATATGAAAACTAAACAGCAAATTATGTTATATTATATTAAATACAAGACGGTAAAATATTAAATTTCATATTTGTCTTTTGATTTTATGTAATTATCTGTTTTAGTATATATGAAACACATTATAACTTACATTTTACAACTAACAACACTGATATTATGTTATGAAAATCTTCAAGGTTATAAATTTTAATATTAAAAATATAAAATTGTGAAATTTACTGACAGAAACGCTGTTACTTTTAAGAACTTTTTAAATAACGTAATTATTATTGTAACGATATGCGAAAATGGATACGATACCTGGTATTTCGTGATTTCTCCTTTTTTTTCCACGAGCGCGCGTTGAAATTCAATACACGCCCCGGAAATGATTTTAATGGATATTCTAACGTTATCGCGTTAATTTATTGGCTCCAAGGCGCCCTTCCGCTTTCCTTCGGCGGCAGTTTTCGGTGAAATGACGGAGAATCGAATATGCATCGATTAATTAAGGGCTGCTTCGTAGAACAGCGACATTCACACGAGCGTACGTTATCATAAGCCGACAGTTACCGCACTTACGTGGAATAATTGATTTGGTTACGTGCACGGCATTAATCTGATATACGCAAGTCTTGCGCGAAAGCAGATTTAGGTTATCCCACGAGTTACGAGTGTATGTATACGCGCGCGGAAATCTAACGTAAAAATTCCAGCCCGAGATAAGCGCCGGAGTATAAATCGGTTTAAACTGATTATGTGGAACAAAACGATTAGATCGCCCTCGTTAAAGAGCATCGCAATCAGCTCTCGAGGAACAATATTGAACCATCAGTAATCTTCCAACATAGATTAGGGGGACATGAATTCGATTAAGATAACGTCAAAATATTAGATATGGAACATTTTTATATGAAAAGAAGTATATCATTTTTCATAAAAAGTCAGAAAAATAGTCTTAATTTGCAAGAAGACACAAAAATCAGCCTGAAATAACAATGTTTATTTTCATATTATACTATTCGACACGGATTTAGACCAGACAAGGTAGTTAATTCTTGTGGATTTTATATCGCTGAAAAAAAAATCTGTAAATGAAATTGTTCTGTCATGTCGCATTTTTGAGAAAATTAAACTTAAAATGCGGAAAATTGCATTTTGAGTACTTTTGAGCTCAAGCTAAAAAAGTGGCGTAATAGGGCAATTTTACGCAAAATATTATGGACAAATTAAAAGAAAGGAAGACGGTAATGGTCCGCTTATGTAATTTGCATAACACTGTCTAACCTTTTTGCAACGTGAGTGTGAATAGTCATTTTCCGTGTATTTTTGCCTGCTGAATACGAATTCGTTGTACAAATTTGATTATCACGTCACAATTTTGAGGAAAATATGGGAATAAAATTAGAATTTTCTTACCATATTGTATTTTTGTCAGTTTCATATTGCTTTTTCTTTAGTATGATTCAATTATATTATTTAAGTACAAAAGCGCTTACTTTCTATGTAATGCAATATTAAAATGGAATAAAATTTCTTTTTCATGTATTACACGGAAGAGTTATTTTCAAATTGCTATAAAACCGAAAACGAAAAATCGTATCGAGACAAAAAGAAATGCATTTTAAAGCTAAAAGTTGATATTTTCGCGTGGCATTAACGAAATAAAAAAAAATATTTACTACCGGTACTACAATGAAAATCTAAAAATTAAAATCGCAAAAATCGTTGTTTTTTACCTTTTTACGCTATTTTTCTAAAAATCGTGACTTTATCGCTAAATTTAGACAATAAATTCGTGTTTAGCAGACAAAAATATATCAGAAATTACCATTTACACTCGTGGAGCAAAAAGTCAATTTTTGTCGGGCATTGTTTTTATTGTTCTCGGATGTACTAATGTCGGATGTCTCGTGATATTATTTAAATTTGATGTATTGCCGACATACACACATTCGTTGTACTACATACATATTACGGACGAGACTGGACTGGAGATGATTGTCTGCGAGGTACACAGAAGAAAATTAGTCTTAAATCAAGAACAAATATTTTTATATATAAAGAATGTTATAATCTTCTTAAAAGATTTTTAGTTTTGATTTGATTAAATTTGTATTGATGCAAATATTACTTATATTTAATTCAAAAATAGAAATCTTATAAAAATATTATAATATTCGTGCTTATTATGAGGATGTCTATTATTGATTTAAGATTATTTTTCTATATTTATATCTCTGTGAATTTTCGGTATATACCTTATTATAACAAATTTAAAGGCAGCAGACTAATCGCATCGAACCGTTAATGTCAAGGTTAAAAAGTTGATATCAACCACACTAAATTAATATTGATCTGACGACATACTTTCGTATTTGTACGATTTTCTAATTTTTATATTTAAATATTTTTTTTATGTAGTTAATTGAGCTGAAGGTCCAAACGATGTGACCGAAACGTTCGTCTTTTACATTTGCAAGATTTCCACATTATTAAATATTTACCGCAAACAACAACCAGCATTGGTTCTTATTTGCCTTTTTTTTTCTTTTCTGATTAAACTTATTTCGATTTTGCATCTGTGATTATGATATACAACGTGAAAATAAAGGGTAAAAGGCTATTCGTAGCACGTTAAATCAATCTCGGACGATCTATAAGTCACGACAGATTCGGCGCGCAGACTTCTATTGCGCAATATTGCAGCGTTCGAAGTGTCAAAATAACGTTTATAAATATTAATCTGAAAATTTTTAGACGATTTCTATCTCACATTTGACTATAAATTACATGTCACCTAAATTACATGTCGTCAGTTTATGATAACGTTTGTCCATTGTTCGACATTACGTATATAACAGCAGATAAAAAATTTCTCAGAAGAACACATTTATCTCGTTTATAAACATACATAAAATATCACGAATTGCCAATTTTAGAAGAGTTTGTAGTTCGAAGCGTAAAATACGCAAGAGCTTGCACCGCGAAGACGATTCTTATTATTATCCCCTCGGCAATACTAAACAGACTTGACCGATTGTCACTGTATGTGACAATCGATTGATGACAAATCCACAGTTGCTTTGTAACATTTGTGGAGACAAATGTATTATAGTGAATAAACAAATAAATCTTAACTTCATTTCGTGAATTTTTCGGATGCGGTAAATATAACTGAATATCGACTATTTGGCATTTCCTAGGCGATTCTCGCACAAGGAAAGGTAAGAGTGAAATAACTAGACGTCGATTTCGATATGTCAAATCCTATGGGATTCAGCACCAATCGGCGTTACAAGTTGAGGTGTTGATCATGTTTGGAAGAAAGAAGTATCCTACAATCATCATTTATAAGACACAGAAGAATTTCGTCATGCGGTTGATACAAGACATCAAGCTAAACAAAGAATACAAGAGCTAAGCACTTGTGAATTTTGCTACATCATATCCTTTAATATTCCTCTACACTTATGCATCGCGAAATAATCATTAAGTCTTTCACGGCATGTAACAGAATGATTGCGGATAAATTACTCCCACTCTTTCTACTTTTTCCGATTTCTGCAGCGTAAATACCGGAGTTACCCTGTGCATCCCTCTGAGCAAATCTTGATAATTTCATTCGTATTTCCATTTCATCATCCTATGTTGTAACATTATGTAACATCACAAGAGATACAACCTTTACATGTTGCGTGATGCGACACGCAAAGCAAAGTTGGCGCAGAATTTACGTGCATCCGTCTACCTTGGCATGTTCTCACCGCCGTTAAATAATTACGCCGGGCCGAAAGAAGCCCGACAATTTTTAATAAGAAGAAGCAAAAACGCGCAGGACTCTTCAGCTGCAGGTGCATCGAAGGAATTCCCGGAAAAGCAAATTAGACATAACCCGCGTGCGGAACATGCGCGGTGCATAACTCAGAGAACATGAACACAGTCCTGGGCATACGAATGGGAGAGAGGGGGGGGGGGGATAGTTTCAAATGTACTAACTAAATGCAGCTTGCATAGCTCTTAAGTGAATTCCACGGTATCCTCGAGCCGTTTCGTCGGCTTCTGCCGGAGAATTGATCGCTCATCCGAATTAAGCGGCGATATCTCGATGCTGCGATGCCACGATAATTCACTGAGGCTTCAATTTAAAGGTCAATGCGCGTACTCGTCGGGCGCTTTACGACGCCGGCACGTGTCGCGCACGAACAACGCTCGTAATTGACGAAGGAAGGGGAGGGACCGCGGGCGGTGCGCGCGAGTCGAAGCGAGCATCGCCGGAGTAATAAGGTTTATTATCGCGCCGACTTTTCGGACGACTAATCCAGCTCTCTCTCTCTCTCTCTCTCTCTCGATTCATCGACGATAAATAGATCGGTCGCAGAGACGGTACGAGACGGAGAGTGCGCTATTTAGGACGATCGCCTGTCTGACGGGCACCATTAACCGTTGTTGCTTTTCAATGCGATGCGAATTTTACGATCCCTAATGCCGGGCTCTCGCATTTGACGCAACGCGAAAGCTTCGTGTTTCATCAGGGCGGCCGTTAAAAATTTACGACGACCCACTACGGGTCGCATGCCGGTTCAATATTTATCCAACACTTTCGCGATCGATCGAAGCGGGGCTGCCGTTTCGCCAATAGCTGTCGTGTTCTCTGTCCTACGGGCGTGCCGCGCGCTTAATTAAAATACTTGACTGGTAATAACCACTGCAGTGTTCACGTGTTCTTTACTGAATAACAGAGACGTTAGAATTTAACGGCTGCGTTTATACACGGTAGCGTTTATCGAACGATTGTAAACGGCGAGCGTAAATGGGAGGTATCCGTATAGGAGGTCGCTTGAAGGAAGAAGAGGCAAATGAAAAGAAGAGAGAGAGAGAGAGAGAGAGAAAGAGAGAGAGGGAAAACGCGTGCAAGGCAATTGTCACATATGAAGTTGCAGTTACTTCGCGTTACCGCGATTTACGCGAGTCTAAGTTACGAGATTACACGTACGGGGGTGGGGGGCGGGGGGAAAGACATTACGTAACAAAGAGGCACAAAGGGAACGAGCTGTAAGCACCAGCGCGCACCTTTGCCACTTGAGGTTTGGATCCTGAGACTACTGGCGGAAATTTATGAAATTAAGCGCCGGTTGAGAGCGGCGAAGTAAAAGAGAAACGGCAAAGCGTCCGCCGCTGCAACTTAAAACGTAAACGTGCTGACTGTACGGTACGTGTTTGCCTGGCGGAAGCGGCGGCATGGAGCTGACCGTTCAATTGCGCCGTGGCCGCACGTGACTAACACTCTAATTATGTATTTAGTCTTAATTAGACGGGCGTTACATCGCCGTGACTGCTACGCCGTGGATACCCCGACGGAAAAGTTCAAAGCTGCGCGGCCTCTCACCGACGACGGAAGGAAGGGCAGGGGGAAGAGGAGGGTGGGCGAGGGGGACGGGGGGCTGCGGATGGCGGACGGGAGGGGGAGGACGGTTACCCCGCGCTGCCAGCTGTCGCGCCCACGCCCACGCCGGCGAAATTCGCGTCGGCGAGGTAAAATTTCGCGAAATTTAGAAGCGCGGAAGATCGAGAAGTTTTCGGAGGCCGCGTTAATTCGATTAACGGCGCGAAACTCGCGTGAAATTTCGGTGCATGTGCAATCGGACAAACACGCGCCGCGAGTGAAAATCTACCCGGCGGCAATCTCGGCGAGTTTGCCCGCGCGGTATCTACTCCCCTCTCTCTCTCTCTCTCTCTTTCTCTCTCAGCGGTGCTCATCGTTGCGTAATTGAAATAACAAGAGCGAAGATGAAACAACGATTCAGCGCAGCGGTATCCCGTTAATCTTCGAGTGTTACACGCGTTTCTTTGTAATTTCCTGGGACACGTGAGCCACTGCGCATTTTCCCGTTCTCCCCGCGCGCCCAGCCGCAGGATAAATCCTCCCCCCCCCCTCCTCCACGCGATTACACCGATACACGGCTCCGATAGTGCCTTATTCGTTCCGTCTTTATATCCATTAAATTCTGATCTGCGGGTAGCAGATCGACAGGCAAACGACTAACACATGAGAAGCGGCCTCTTAGCTGGATAGCTTTTCGATGAGCTCCTTCATTTATTCTCAGTGCGGTGACGCCGCCAACGAGAAGAGAGTTCATGCCGGAGGAAACGAAGGGCGGTCGGAGGCAGGAGAAGAGGGGGGGGGGGGTTAAGAATGGAAGGGGGTGAATCAAGTTCCACGTATACATATGCGAACGCGGCTCGGAGAATGTTAAAGCGGACTTTTACGAGCCAAAAAGGAGGAGCCGGCTAGAAAACGCCCGGCCGGGGGTATAAAGCGCACTAACGACCGTTTCATTGATTTTCAATTTTCGATGAGCCGTGACATGACTAATGGGGATTCGCGAGCGCTGTCCGCGAATACACGCCGGGATAGATATAAAACGGACATTGTCGGACAATCATGAAGCTGTTATTTGCGTCACGCCCGCTTTCGGACATCGATACTCAAAACGCCGTGGGAAAAAAAACACCCGAACACCGGCCTGGTGTGCGCGTTTTTCTTTTATCTTGCCCGCGTCGCGAAATAATGACGAACGGCAAAATTCACGTCGCTCTTATTTCATCGGGACTCGCGCTAACGCTCATCGAAGCAATTTCGCCGGCCGATTTCGCGTTTCGTTCATCAGCCATGGGCGGTAAACACACGAACGACGTGTGCTTAACGCGGAAATTAAAGACCATCGAGGTACGTGCGCGCGCGTGCGGTTTGCTTTGAGTCGCTTAAAAAGTCGCGGATCGCGAACGTCGACACGGGCTGGAAACCGACGGCGAGACATGTATGTCGCGCTGTTACCTGTCGCTTTCACACTCCGGGATCTAATTAGTGCAAACGAGCGCGATGCGGAAAGTCGACGCGCGACGTATCGAGCCCGCCCCC
>NW_014559267.1:1191459-1204466 GCF_001313825.1 Dinoponera quadriceps
CCCCCCCCCCCCGGCCCCGTCGTCCTTCCGGTATCTTGAATTTTAGCGAGGTCTGGGAGGGATCTGTCGACGACAAATCGGCGCTTCCGCCGAGAACGAAACGCGAAATTTCCCGTACGTATCGATTGCGGTTCGCATTACCCTCTCGCCCGCACGCCTCCCTCCCTCCCTCCCTCAGCCCCTCACCGCCGCGCGGCTACACTCGTCAGATACCTATAGGCGAAGTTGTGCGAAACACATGTATCCCGCGTATGGTATTTCCCTCGCAATCTAGAAACGCGCGCGCATTACATAAATTCATACACCGCGAAGGGCGGTAGGTGAGCCACCGTCAGGATGAGACGTTGGTAGTGGGACGGTTAGTGGGGGAGGGGGAGGGCGGCGGTGATGCGGCGGTGGTGGTGGTTAGTGGTGCTGGTGACGCAAGGTGAGGCGAGGTGTGTGTTGTGTGTGTGTATGTGGAACACGTTCCACGCGATAGTGTACATTTGAGATACAGCGAGCGGACTACGGTTCTAATTCCGATGACGTATGAGCTTGCATAACCTAGTTTTCTGTTTGCCAGTCCCCGGTAATGAGTTGTCTAGTCCTCCGCCACCGTTCTCTCATCCCCCTTTCCGCCTTTCCGCCATCCACCTGTAACCATTGCCGGCACTTCGTTCTCTGCGCGCTCTCTTCCTCCTTTTCCCTCGTTCTCCTTCTGTCTTCCCTCGTTCTCTCTCTCTCTCTCTCTCCGTTGCACGCTCTGTTTTCTCTCTCCCCGCAGTCGTTTCCCTCGTGACATCGTGTACACGGGTGTCGTAAATTACACGCGCATCGGATGTACGTACACGTACTTACACGCGCGAGCTACGAGGCGATAAGCGGCGCCAGCGGCGGCGCGAGAAAAGAAAAGTACACTGCGACACTGTCCATCTCGCGGGAGTTGCGGAATTATGGATGGAAACGTATTCATAAGTTGTACGCGCCAGCCGCGACGCAAGTTTCGTAACTTCACACCAACGACGACGACGACACCACCGATACAATCGTTATTGAGGACGGGCGTGCGCGCGCGCGCGACCACCTGGGGATGCGTGTGCAAAAATTCTGCTCGCGCGATATTATCGCTCGACAGCGCGACAATAGCCGCCCGTTGACGCGAAAATGAAAATAAATTGCGCGAACGCGCAATACTAATAATCCCCGGTCATAAGGTCCACCGTTGGAAGAGTTCCCAGTTCAAACGGGCCGGCTTTAATCGCCATATCATGCGATATGTATCTGTTTGTAAATTAGTTAATCGGAGGGGCAAAAATCACGATACATTAATATTAACAAATCCCGCTGGAATGGCCAACGTATTCCGGGTGTGAATAATTCCGCATAATTCAAAATTTCATCGTCATTCGGAATATAAAATAATAGAAGCGGAATTATACGATGAGAGGAGGGGGAGGAGGGGGGGGGGGGGGAGATTGGAGTTGACAANACGCGCGCACGCTGGCTCGCGCGCGACCACGGTTGATTAATGACTAAATTGCGCAATTAATACTCTCAAACATCGGATTATCACGCGAGCAAAAAATTCGAAATGATACGGAGCTGGCGTGCGCCGGATAGCCCTAACGAGAGGGAGGATCGTGAAATTTATCGAACCGATCGTCCGGTCGTCAGTTTATGATCGAGAGTAAGTGTCTTCCCGCACGAGAGCCGACTATCCCTCACGGGTGGAACGTCTGGCGTGGCCCTTTTTTCTCTCTCTTCTTTCTTTTTTTTTTCTCTTTCTCCCTCTCTCTCTCTCTCTCTATGTCCGTTACTATGCCGCCGTCTGTCGAGACGCGCGTGATAAAAGGGAACGGTTTGTACATCGTACGCCTATCTCGCTATTTCCTTGGAATGGAACGACGACATTGGCGCCCGGCCTTGTACCTAAGGATTCAGATGTCGCGGAGAAAGAATCTCAAACCACCCTCGAAAAAAATAAGGATCATTATTTTAAGAGCACCACGTTACTCTTCGCCGCGCGAATACTCGCGCCGAGAACACGGTTCTGGCGAGCGCCGGATCCGTTCGATTATTAGGATTCGAGACGAGTCGAAATTCTAGTGCTGCTTTAAGTCTAATCTGGTCATATATTAATTCATTTCGAGCCGGGTTGCCAAAAATTTCGAGATCCGTGAGATTCAAGCACTGGTTTTAGAGCAATTGGGACTGAAAGAATTCAAAAAACCTAAAAACAATTTTCTGACTAACCGTTTTCTCGGAAAAATAGTTGGAACATTTACCATGAGTAATCTTAACACCTGTCGTGCACCTGGTGAATTATATCATAACGGGAATCGTCATTTTCAACGATTTGAACTTTTGGCAACAATATCTCATCGGTTTTCTCAGTTTTTCTTTATATTTTTTAGTATTTTTAATTAATTAATTAAAAAGGCGAGATAATGAATTAAAAAGGTATGTTTTGCAAGGTTACTTTCCACTCTCGCCGCCGGAAGTGTGATGAATGGTAGGTCAAGTGAAATTATTTTCCGAAAGGCATACCTTTATCATAGATAAAAAATTCTTAAAGATAAGTAAATTTGTTACATAGGAACCGCAAAACAAAATGGATTGAGTGTTCAATGTTTTTCCATTGTGTTCCTTTGACGCTACAAGCGAGAACTTATTTCCGTTTCCTCCACCTAAAGACTTAATGTGGAAATTTAAAATTTCGACCCGGGAATAATGACAACGGTGAAGAGCGTTACACGAGCCATCGTAGCTGGGAATAAAATTTCTCCCGACGACAAGATCTTAGTTTCGCATTCCTTCAGGAGCGACATTTGACGTTGCGTTCTCCAAAGCTCTCGGGTTAAGTCGAGATTATATTCCTTTTCAACGTAATTTCTCACTCGCTGCCGTTTCCCCGCCGACAGATTTATACGTCTCGAATCATTGTTCGTTCCGCGCGTCTCCATTCCCAGAGACCCAGTAGCCTCTACTAGGGGGCTCGTTGCTTTTTTCGACAACACACCATATATCCGCGGCCGGAGGATGCCGGGCGCGGGAGTGGAGATATATCATCCGGCAGAGACATTTCCACCCCCTTATTTCGCGTTCCACCCCCGAAGCGAACTCACCCTTACAAGCTGCCGCCGGCGAAACCGGCGCAACGAGGCCCGACTTTACCGCTGACACCTCAAGTGTCCAAATAAATAATACGCCTTATTTGTTGTAGGTATTGTGCGCGGCGGAGAATGAAATCCGCGGATACCGCGGAGGATCAACGGCGACAGCGCGGCAGACGCCTTCATGATTTAGGAAGATCCCTAGGCGATAATTACTTAGTAAATATTTCATTTCGGTTTCTTCGATATTTTATCTCAATCTCAAAACGAATTGCAGACATGGGACAAATTAATAATTTAATTTAATTTAATATTTCCTTTATGAAAACAGACATATCAGAAATCGATATATGTGCTATTATGAAATTGTAGTAACATTTTAAACAACAATTACTCATTTAAAAATTAATGAGGAGGAAAGAAAGAAAGAAAGAGAGAGAGAGAGAGAGAGAGAGAGAGAAGCTCTCATATCCAAAGATCCAAATATTAAAAAATCTTCTAGGTGATAAATATTATACATATAGTGTCATATACGAGGTCCGTAGTAGTAATCACATGAAACTCGTCTCATGTGAGATGCTCAGATTTTAATTCAAAGTCCCCGAGTCGAAATTTTAGTTCTACATTAAGTTTTCAAAAGTTTTTTTTTATTATACTCTCTTTGATGTTACAAATGGGAAGTTATTTCCGTTTTCTCCGCTCGAAGACTTGACGTAGAATTTAAAATTTCTTCCCGGGAGATCTAAATTCTCTTTTGCAGCATTAAAGGAGCATTATTAGTGCTCCTTTGATGCTACAAATGAGAAGTTATTTCCGTCTTCTCCACTTGAAGTTAGCGTAGACTTAATATAGAACTAAATAGACTTAATGTAGAATTAAAATTTCGATTTCCAGTTGAATCGTATGATACATTTGACGTTACATATGTAAATATAACGTTCATTTATGGGAAATGAAATATATTGATATTAAAGGAAAGATAAAATTTCCAATAATTTTAACGCTCTTCAGCTGAAAGAACTCACGGCTAATTCTGAATTCGATTCTGATCATCTCGTTTGAGATAAGTTTTAAGTGACAACTATTGATACGGGCCGTACTGAAGTACATACGCCGGCCTGTCAGATGTCGAAGATTTGCTCAGGCTCTTCGATAAACGAGAGTTCAATTACCGATTAAATAAGAATGAGGAGGGACAGGAAAATCGTGAATCGACGAGAGACCGGGACGAATCAATAGTCGCGACGCGATATTTTCCCCGGGCGCGAGGGTTGATGCGCGCGAGTGCGCATACGAGCGAATTTTATGCAGCTTTCAAACGAAAGGGACTGTTAAAGGAGCCGTAACGTGGACGGCAAAGCCGCGTTACCCTTTTAACCTCCGCAGCGCTGACACGGCAACGACTCGGGTAATGGTTGCACCAACGCCCGCGGAGTTCGAGAGACGTGGACGGAGCGTCGAAAGAATAGCGACAGACCGCTCTCGGGCGCCAAGTTACGTCCGAGGACTTCATTCGCGGAGAGGGGGGGTCGTCGCGGTTGTTGGCTCTCCGGAGTTGGTCGCGCGTAACTCATCGCTCGGGGCGTGTCCAGACCGTGTCTTCCAATATGAGCCGCATCGAACTTCCTCGCGAAGGTATTGTAAAGACGTGTTGTACGACGGCCCCCCCTCCCCTCTCCTGCCGAGCGGAACAGCCGTTAATTGACGTAGCGTGTCTCACCGTCGAGAAGGCGACGGAGTCCGGCGAAAGTAGCGCGGTCGCGACTAATTCGACGTAAGAAGGCAACGCCTAACATCCTTGATCAGCGTTCTGCGATCCGTCATAATTAATATCGACGTCGATGGTATCGCGGGCGAGGAGCCAAACGGCGGACGCACGCAGCTAACTTACCGACGGCGTTGCGAATGAAACTCCTCGTTTATTACTTAGCACGACGACTCGCATTTCTCTCTTTCTCAACCCTTCTCTTCTCTTCTCCCTCTCTCTCTCTCTCTCTCTCTCTCTCTCTCTATTTTCTGTATTTATTTTTTCATTTTCTATTATTATCTCTTTTCGTGGACATATGTTGTATCATTCGTTATACAGGGTGACCTTTAGCATCCTGTTATAAAAGATTTTATGGGGTGATTCCTCACATTAATTCAAGAGGAAAACTTCCTACAACCACGTGTCCGGAACGGCTTAGTTTCAAAAAAAGGAGTAAGTTAGCAAGATTGACCATTTCTGACGTTTTTCCAACAGGTTACAGAATCGAGCAAGTACACGGAACAAAATCGGGTTGCATTAACCAGAAAGGGAACAACCAGATACGTTCTGGCTGAAGGGAACAGAATTTCTGGTTATAAGAATCAAGGTTGGTTCATGAGAGAAAAGAAGAGAAAAGGAACGGAGGAAATTCTGTTCCCTTCAACTAAAACGCGTTTGGTTCGTTCACTCTATCTGGCAAACTCAATCAAACTTTTTTTCCGTGCACTTATTTATATTTTTTTATGAGCTCATTACACTGTAACCTTAAGGCGCCTCGCCTCGGGGTTGAATAAATTGATCTATCTCTCTCACTCTGGCAAAGTTGCATCCTGCAGAACGTGAGAGAGTGCGCGGCGATCTCTCGCGGCGCAAATTCCGTCAGGAGACATGTCCGGTTAATTAGAGCGCCGTTTATTAAATATCGTTTGAAGGATCTCAGTATACGATAATGCTCGGCCTTTTTGCTTTCCTCTTTCCCTCTCTCTCTCTCTCCCTCCCTGTCTCGTGGCAAGAGTCACGACTCAAAGCCGGCGACGAGCGCGTTACACGCGCCGGCTCGCGACGTCGAAAGTCTCTTTTCGCGCTGCGGCTACCGCGCCCCGCCGCGGAGTTAGGGTGTTAAAATTCAGCACGTTCAGCTTGCCACCCGAGGCGGTCCAACTGGGTCATTAAATATGAGAGATCCTGTTGGCCAACAACTCCCTGGCCCGCCGGCGGAGAGAAACGGGGGAGGAAGGAGGTCGGCTGAGGGAGAAAAGGGAGACGTGCGCGCTCGCGCCAACTCACTCGCGCAGTTGTTTCTCGGCTGCCTGACGCGCAAGACGCGCCACTCTGGATGCACTTTTGTATAATTTTACTTTAATTGCTGTTGAGCCCCAGAGTTTTCAAGTTTCCGCCTGTCCTTACCTTTCCCATGCCTTTTACCATCCGTTCTCGGTTTCGTCCCCGTCTCTCTCCTCTTCCATCCCTTTCTCTCTCTCTCTCTCTCTCTTCCCGGCCGTGGCACGCTTTATGCCCTTCTCCACTATTATAACCTCCACCCTCTTTCCGCCACTGTACTTTTCTCTCCCTTCTTGACATAGTTTCACCTCTGCCTCTGTCTTTTTCCTCGTCTCTCTCTTTCTCTCTTTCTCTCTCCTCTCTTTCTCTAACCGTATTCCTCTTATCACGCGCTCTCACTGTATCCTTCTGCTCGCGAACGGTTGCTATTTATAAGATAAAACTTCTTCTTCTTCTTCTTCGCGCTTGTTCTACGTTTTACGCGGAGCATGCTCCGGGAATCCGCCCGGCGACGAACCTGTCGCGACTGGTTCCGCCAGTCAAGACCCGTGAAATATGATCGTTCCTGACGGGGAATTAAGCACGTAGCTCGAATAACGCCGGTCATCGTGGAATTTGCGCGAGAAGCGCGGAATTAAGAAAAAAGGAGGGAGCTTTATCCGCGAGAACCTCCCTTCCGCGGAACGCCGGGGGAAGGTGCACGCAAAATTCGGGAAAAAGACGGGCGGGCGAGACACGCACGCGCGACACACAACACATATGCACAGAAACATACGCAAACACATACGCGCGCGTACAAGCACACGCACACATATCTCACGTTGATCTAGATCGATCTCCGTCGGCTCGCGCGCGCTCGCGAGCACGCCGTATTACTTATCCTGACACATTTTACTAGACGAGCTTATCCCCCAGACGATTTTTGCGATACTAACATCTACAATAATTCTCGAGTTTCTTCGCTCTCGCGCGGCCCCGCCAGCCGCCGGGAAAAAGTTGCCTTCTCTCCCGCGCGAGGAAGTCAAACAAATAAATGTTCTGACGGGCGAACATAAAACTCATAATATATGAGATAAAAGAAATACTAGTGATCTCTCACGCGAATCCTCACGTACCAGGCCGATGCATCACCCCTGACTACCCGCCCCAAACCCGTTTCGGGGGCCCTACAAACTCGACAACCTTCCCGCGCTCCCGATTTACATATGTACATCCTTGGGGCTTCTGCGTGTGTTGCATCCCGTATTTGACGAGGCAACGCCGAATATGCAAATTACGCGGGCGGATGAATATGCGGGGAAGTTTTCGTTAAATCCGGTATAATTGATTCTATTCGCCCGACGCCTGAGAAATCGCCCCCGGGAAATGAATAGCAGTTTACCCGGATATCGGAAAAGTATTTTATGTCGCTTTGCTGCCCTCCTCCACCCTCCCCCCCCCCTTCTTCCCCGGCTCCCGTGTTTTTCCGTTTATCTCGAACGTGTCTCGCGAAGATACGGCGCGTTTGCGCGCGCGAATTCTCGCGGAGTAATCAAATACGATAGATTCCTCTAGACGAATAAATGTGAGATTCCTGCCACGGAAGTGCGCACGCTTCAACAACGAGCGAGTGTCTCTCTCTCTCTTTCTCTCTTTTTACCTTCCGTCGTCGTTTACAGAACCGACAACAATATATACTATATATATTCGACACGGTTCCTAGATTATATTCACCTAGTGGAAATCCACTCGGTGGAGCAGGTGGATAGTGAAGGGGAGAAATCAAACGACGTCGATAGGAGAAGCGTACGAAAACGACACTTGGATCTGGAAACGATCCACGATATATCGTGGATTTTTACAACGACGTAAAGTCACGCTAGGTTACGAAACACGAAGATCACGATCGGTATACTTGGCTTATCGGCGCCGTAAACCCCCTTCTCCCCTCCACCTCCGCGGCCGGTACGATCGATGATAGTTTATATTTTACGCTTCCAAGATAATTGGAAATCATCCTTCCCCCCGTTCTCACGCTGGGACATAAATAAAGCGTCAGGGACAAAGATAGTTTGGAATGAAACGATCGGTAAAAATCATTAGCGTTTTTTCAGAACAGAGAAATGAGGAGGAACATTGTTATTAGTAAAGATTTAAGTGAGAGGTAATAACCGTCAAATAAAGAGATTATATCGTTAATTATTTACGCAGGTGGAACGTAAGAATAGATCCGTCAAAGATTTAGCGCGAGAGACGAAGATATACTGAGTCGCGCAAGATTTTTGTTTTAAATCGATCCTGCTAATTCCGTCGAACTTGGAGAATCAATATGAAATGTCGAGATATAAGATTACACTATAGAAATTATTTACTGCTGCTTCCTGCTGCTTCCATGTTTAGACTTAATCACTTACGCAAGCTCAATATACTACACACGTTAGAGCTTCTCTGCGGTAGACAACAACAACAAAATCAGTCTATTAGAAAGATGATCGATAAAATACCCGAGAATAATAAAGCAAATTATGTATAAAATCTAGAATTTATTTCAGAACGTCGTAGTTTTTTGTAAAATTCTATGAATATGGTTTGCCGATGCAAGTAGTTAAAATAGGACATAACAACTATTAATTATCCTATTAATTATGTAACCCAGTCGAGTGCAAACCCAGCCAGAAATGAAAAGCCGAATCGAGGTCGATTTGATGTTTCGTTTCTGGGAGATAAAGTATGTGCGATAAGCAAGTATTGCATATTCTGATAAATATTAATAGGAAAGTGGGTAAATAACAACACACTTTATTCTTCATAATCTTTTTTTATATTTGTTTATTTTCTTTAGTTGGGGGTTTTGATAGGATTTATAGATTCAATAAGAGTGAAAAGAGGAGGAGAGCAAGGGCAAAGACAAACAATTGTATCCAATAAGGCCGGATATCAATAAAGGTTTATATTTGGATTCGCTACAGAGTAATGATAACTCTGAAAAAAGAAATGAAAAGAAGTTGGCCGGTGTAGGAAAACGATACGATTGCGGCTCAAAGAGCGTTATTAGACTAGATTTTAAATATCGGGTGTCTCTCCATTCTCTCGGGTATCTCTTCATTCTCTCGAAGTTCATCGAAACGTCCAATATAACAAATGATTTGATACCCGGAAATATTATAAATGATGTATCGCAGTCCTCAACCCTACATTATGCGTCCATCGTCTTGACTCACCAATTCAGCTTACTGTTCCGGATTCCCCCATCGTGGTGCTGATACTGACACTGACATTGACACTCGCGTAATAGGCACGATTCGATCGGAACAGCGCCGATTAATTAACGCGTTACCGACGAGGGCGCGATTAAATATTTTAAGAATCAACGAGAGGGAGAGAATGACAACAAACACACATCGATATACACGCGCGTAGTTCGTCGACTCGAAACGTAATGAGTCGGTCGCGTATGTGACGCACCTGGATATCAAAATAACCGGTAAGAAAGGTAGTCACTCTTCGTCACTTGCCAGCCGTCGTCGTCCGCCGATGAATAAGTGACACGCACATTTGAGGCCCGTGAAATTATAACAATTAAAATTTCCGTTTATATTTCGCACCTGCGAAGAAATAAAAATTGCCAGGACAGTCGCACGTGTCGAGAGTGCCCGAGGCGAAATATAGAATCTATTGTAAGCCTTGCAAAAATAGAATCGAATGTAGTACAATCGAATTTAAATATAGAATATCTAAGTGTTATTTGTGCTTACCGAATAATTCTCCTTGAGCTGCAGGCTCAATCTCGTCTTGACATCTGTCAACATCTTTTCATTTTTGTTCGAAAGTTTATTGTCATCGAACCGAATTCAAATTTAAGCCTTTACTCATGCATAACATTATTGGGCACGCAACCGTTGTCTTTATTCTCGCAACTGCTTCTTTCTTATTCCTACTAAATCCCCAAACCCAATCAAAACTTGAAACGCCAATAAAGAAGATAATAAGCGGATAATAGAAAAGAAAGCTTGTTGTTCCGCCTACCTATTAGTCCTATTATTTACTTATATTAATTATTTAATATTTGCTTATCGCATATATTCCATTTGCAGTTGAATAAATTATATAATTAATATACATTCGATGCGTATAAGCTGCAGGATTTCTGCATCATATGGCAAATATTTAACTGACAGCTAGGAATGTCAATTTCGAACTTTTTAAATAATTCTCGCCATTTACTAAACAATGCTCCGTTTCATTTTCGCGCATTTACACTTCACCGTGTGAAAGCATTTCGTATAATTCTATGCAACCAGTAAGACGTAAAATTCGCACGAGGAAAAAATCAGTATTCTGTCGGTAAAGTTTTCAAATACGGCATCCCTTCAAAGTAGAAGCAGAATTTCGACCCGACTACATAATGTTATCATTTAACGGCGAAGCAAAGACCGGCGCGGAATATCCCTCAGATGTTAAAAATAAGATGCGGGCAAGCATCAGAACGTATTAAGGGTGACGACTGTGCTGCACTTAGGATCACGGAAGATCGGGCGAGAGGAAGCAAAGGAGATTCGAGAGAAGCATGCATAATGGATCGACATTGCTGCGTGTCAGCGCGACCGCTACGTCAGTTCGTATAAAAGTGTCAGCGGCTTTTCCACTCCCGCCGCTCCCTTTTTATTTCGCGCCAAAAAGATGCGAGCTTGTCCGCTCTAGCATGATGTTACTTATTCCGCTGAATAATTTTGAATCCGATACTCGTGCGATCCTGTAGGAACGATCGAGTTTAAATTATGTAGCAGCGGAATGTAACCTTCTGTAGCATCATTTTCGTCGATAGACGGGCTCGTGAGTGTCATTTTCCACGTTAACCGGTCGGAAACGTGGATTTTCACGCGTGAAAAGTGAATATTCAGTTATCGAATCTGGTCCATGAAACGCCAAGCGAACTCTACGCGAATTTCTTGCCTTTCCAAATTTCTTGGAGTGAAACCTCAAACCTTCAAACGAGTGAGAATTCACCCCAAGCAGTAGTGAAAATACTGCTACTCGCAGTGGAGTGATATTTTCGCAAGAGTGAACGTTTCATTCGATGGAGTAAATGTGTTTCACTCCAAAAAGAATCCTTCAAATTCATACATTCTTTAAGACGCAAAGTATTCTTTTTTTATTGCGTTGCACTTAAAGCGTCATTAATTATTTAGTCTCAACATCTTCTCAATTAATAATGCCATTTATTAATCAATCAATTTTTGAAGTTGTATTTGATAAATTTGCTTGTCTCTGGCTGGGTTTCAATTCAGAATCGGGTCTTGGGAGTCGTCGGGATCTTGAGTCTATCGCATCTCGCACTACGCCATCTTGTCTTGATTGACAAATAAATTTCGTATTGTCTATAGTATTTCGTATTGTCTAAACCCTATAGGATCCGTCCCCTCCCTCCTTTTGTTTATATTTTATAACAGATATATAATATTATTACATATATTTATAAAGCTTTTAAAACATTATTAATAATTTTAAAAAAGAAATAGAGAAGTTTTTTAAACATTTTTATTCAAATATACGTTCCGTATAAAGTGTAATAAATTGTAAACTAAAATTGTGGCTCTGGTAGATCATATTGGGTTAAATACGGTATGAAATGAAAATATTCACTCTACGAGAGATGGAAGAATTCGGTCTATAAGAATAAAAAGTCACTCCGACTTCGAATGTCACTCCGAATGATTTGGTAGTCGCATTCATTTTATTTCACTTTTCAATTCGTTTCTCGAATAGAACTTCATTCCATGACATGAAAATATTCACTCCACATCACAGGCTAGAACAATTCACTCTCCGTAACAGTGCAAAGTCACTCCGATTCCAGTTACTTCGCTTCATTTTTCAAGCGGAGAGATTCCGCTCCGAGAAATGTGGAGGAAGTAGTTTCTTTCCACCAGTTCCGTCAGTCCGAAAATAGCGTAACAACAATGACGCGTGCTCTCGGAGGGGAATATTACAATTATCGCGCGAATAACAGCGATCCGAGTGAGAACCATGAACAATAAGGCGATCCTGGTTCGAACGTCCCGAAGTAACGCTTTCTCGAGAGGTGATATCGGGCGGATGTGTAGGTTTGGTTAGGCTTGATCCAGGTTGCCGCTGCACAGGACACTCGCCCAGGACTCTATTCATGCCCGAAACCTCGTGTCACTAGTTATGACAGCAGTTGTGTATACGCGGATGAATCAGCGTGGACGTAATCCAGCGAGCCATTGGAAATGGCCACGCTGGCAAATTCAATCGGATTTCGCCTCCCTTCTGGCATTAGGACGTACGTCGAGGATGCGTGAGACAATTATCATTGTGAAGGAGATTAATCCGTTAATGGACCCTTACATATATCACGTCCGGCGGACGTGTCTATTCAAAACGAAAGCTCGATCAGTCAGCGTTAATTGGCGCGTTTCCTATCCGTCGAAATAACTTTCGCCGTCGATAATTATAGAGGCTTAAAGCTTAAAGGCTGCGCCTCTGGTGGATTCGTCGGAAATGTAACATTATCTTGTCGAAGCGCTCGTGAGCCGCTTAGCGCTGACGGTGACCGTCGAGCGCAATTACCGATATTTTATTTAAACAAAGATAAGCGCGCACGTGCACGCGCGGTGAATGCGCTTCCAAATGGGTCATTTAAATTTAAAACCGTCACGAGTTAGGGGAATTAGACGAAAAATCACCGCGTCAGCGCGCGCGGCGCTACGCGGCCCTTTAAAAGTCCTTTAAAAATGATCAGGGACGACGTCGGGTAACGCGTTATAGAATTATTTTCGCTTCTGAATTATTTAAAGCGCCGCGCAGAGCAAAACGAGCGGGGACCGCGCTGTGAAAACGGGGAGATTCTCATTATGACGTCCGTGGAAAATGGTGTTCCCGCC
>NW_014559267.1:1204721-1220542 GCF_001313825.1 Dinoponera quadriceps
TATATATATATATATATACATCCTTATCGCCGCGAGACATATCGTTATTTTTAGTACCTCGTGATATTCGTTCTCCGCCTCTCGCTCTATCCCGTTGACTCGGTCAAATAGTTTTCGCCGGGATCCGGGAAGGAATACGGCGGGGCGTGTGATTCTTGCCGAGTACACACTCTCGCGGCTCGTATCGCGAATATCTTCGGAATCCCGCTCTCCGCGAATACAGCAGTCGCGAATATTTCCCGTATATATTTCGTCTCCTCCGCGAGTAATTTCTGCCGTTTCGATACAAGGATACGCGGAGGAGAGGATACCTCGGGATTCCTGCGCAAGTTACCACGACCAGTTCCGGAAATCTGCGACGCGATTCCCCCCCCGGTCGACCTAATCGAATTCAGAGGTGTCGACCCCGAACGAAGAACCTACCGGGCTCTTCTTACGCCATAAAGTATACTAATGCGCGTCCGCGCGCAACTTCGTGTAATCAGCGTAGTTAAGCGCGACTTACGTGGACTTTCCGCGCGACACACGCGTTGACTGCTAATCAAGTTACACACATTCGTCTGACAGCCGGTGCGCGGGTTGAATTGCCACACGACGCGTGTATCCCCGCTCCTCGACTGCTCGCCTATTTCTCAAAATGTATACAATATTTTGAACTATGAACTGTTTATTTGGCTGACACCTATTTCCATGGGGCACCGGTTCACGCTCGTTTCTCTTTTTAGAATATGTTATGCAGCAAATGGTTATCTTTCATTGTATTATTAAATTTATACACACGCGACTCGCAACTGCAAACCTATATATTTAAATAATACTTAAATTCCGTTTTGGATAGTCTACATATGTAAAACTAGCACTGCGCTTGAGGAGAAATTGTCCCAGAGCGCACAATGAATTACGCACACACCCTCTCTCTCTCTCTCTCTCTCTATCCTCAGGAAACATTCGGCGGCCGTTAAAAGCAGCAATCGGCACGTTTTTTCGCGCTATCGCGATTCAGGCGCAACACCCGACCGCGAACAGGTCGCGAGCGCGTCCTTTTGTAAGTCTCTCGTACAAAAGTGTCTGGTGGCCCTTTTTCCCGTAAATGAAAAAATAGAACCTACCTATGGCGGGAGAAGGTATATCTCGCTATTCTTTCTCTCCCGGCCGGGCGCAATGTGTGTGAGTATGTGTGTGCGTGTGCAGATGGGGAGGACTCTATGGATTCCGCGCGCTCTGTCGACACCTCGCCGCCGACAAACAATGTGTCCGCGAACGTGTACGTTTGTCGCATCCTCCCTCTGCGCTGGCCCTTAGCCTTCTATCTGGCGACCTCTCTTTATCAACGTTCTTTGTTTCTCACCTTTCCCGGCCCTCTGCCGACCTTACATCACCTCAGCGCTCGAGCGCACAGCCACGAGCGCGTTACTATCTCGCGCAAAGGATGTCTGTTTTGTAAATCAGCAAAGTTGGTTAAAGTTGGTTACCCCGGCGAGCTGCGCCAGTCGCCAAGACTGGCTTGTCTCACTAAGGAGAGAGAAAGAGAGAGGAAGAGATGCCGGGAGGGTAGATGGTAGACACGAACAGATAGCTGAAAGGAGGAGGTGAGAGATGCACGCGTGTAAGACGCGACGTTTGGCCTCCGCGAGAGCGGAGATCGCGGCGTGAGAAAAATAAAAGGGGAAGAGATAAAACTTGCCGCCTCCGTTCGCTCGCGGGAAAGACGGAGAGACGCGTCGCGCGGCCGCCGCCGCTTTCAACACGCCCGCGCCGGAATACATCCGGATTATTAAGTTTTTACAAGGATGCGCGCTTCTCCGTACATCCCGCAGACGGAAATTCCCTCCCATATTTTCCCATGTATACAACGTAGATTCCGGTCGGAACGAACAAAGTCGTCCTCGAAATAGGTGATCACTACGATACCAATTGGGAATCCCATTCTTACTCCGAGCGATGAAGCGAAGCCTCTTTTCCGCGATGTTGATCCCAGCAGCGTGCTTCCCGTCGCGTGCAACTGCCATCGCCAGAGTCGAGTGACAGTTTGATCGAATATCAGATCGGGAGGTTAATAAACGGGGCTATATTTTTAACGCTACTGTGTGTATCAATAATGCGCACGTAGCATGTGTGTGTGCGTGTGTATTCTTGTAAAGTGCAAATACTCACTGTTCCGTACACCGAAAGAAAAAAGTGCTACGTTCGTTTGGATATCTGCTAAGAAGCGTCGTAATAATTATTTCACTTCAATTAAGTAGATATCACTTCAATGTAGCACTTTTTCTTTCAGTGTGCTACATTCATGTTAAAATAATATTTACCTAATTCGCTGTATTCACGATATCAGTGTCACGAGATGAATATTCACACTGAGAGAGAAGTACCGGCACAAAGGATTTATTTGCGGGATATAATTATTTCACGAAAAATAAAATTTATCCCCGTGAAATAAGCCGACCGTGAAATCAATAAATAAGTTCCATTTCCGTGAAACAAACCTTATATCCGGTAAATAAATTTTTTTAAGTATTCTTTCCTCAATGCGGTAGGAAGGATAGTTCTGCCGCCGCAAAATTATCCCTTTCCGGTGAAAAAATCCATAATTATCTCGGGAAATCGGAAAACCGGGCTCGCGATCCGTAGATCCCGAAAAATTTTCTCGCGCGGCCTCGTCGTCGCGACCGATGCGCGCCCCTGGAATGCGCGACTATCAATACGCGATATATCGCGCTCTGTCGCGAGCGGCGCGGCGTATATGAAGATTTAATTCAATAAACGTTTCGGGCGCGTGTCCATTCCGATTATAAACTGCAAATCACTCTCGAAATGATTCCGCCCGTGCAGATTTTGATTGCGCCGATCGTGTGCCGCCGTACGGTAGCGCGCGCGCGCTACACAGGAGTTGTGTCCGATAAACGATTAATAGAGGAAACAACACCCATTCCAGCCGGTTGGAAAAAGCAAAAAAAAAAGCAACAACAACAACAAGTTGTGGAACGCGCGCTCTTTCTCTCGCTCGCCGGTTTTAAGTGGAAATATGCCCCGCCATACCGTAGCGAAACGTTTCTTATCGGTTACTTCGCTTCGACAACAAATCGAAGTTACTCAGGCACATTGATAAAAAGACGCGGCCGATCCACTTGCCACTTGGAAGTTTAGTACGTATCGAAGTTAGCCCCGCTGCACTATACTCAACATCTAAGCCTGTATATATATATGTGTGTGTGTATCGAGCCACTCCTCGGCTCTCTACACCACCGCTACTACCGCCGGCGGGGGCAGCCTCGCGGCAACCTCCGCCGCTCACCTCCTTCCTACCGTACTTTCCGTACGGTACGGGCGATTCGTAAGGTGATCGACTTCCTGGTGGAAAGCGCCACGCAAAGTCGTAACTAATGGCGATAGCTGCCGCGCTAACTTCAAACCATGCGACGGATCTCTCTGCTCCGAAACACTTTCGTAATGCACATTCCATCTCTTTAATGCACTCCGCGCTAATCACGTCGTGATTTACGTCGAGCTGCGTTAACCACATTCGCGCGATAAAAACGCGCGCGCACATGCGAGCGAGCGAGCGCCCACGCAACATCACACACACACACACGTGAATAAAGTACGCACGAGGGAGCGCACCGTCGGATGGTGGAGCGCGCGTCGCCGGGTCTTTGCGAATCCCGCGTCCTCCCGCTCGCCGTCTGACAAATCGAGATTTCCGAGGGCGCCGGTTAAAACGGTTAACATCGTAATCAAGCTGTAAACAACAGGTGCTCGGCACGATAATAATTAATAGTCAATGACTAATGGCCGCGATACGCGTTTGGGAATTATTCACCTCATTGGAAGCCCGTTCCTATATAATTATGCGTACCGATAATAGATTAAACAAGAATACGCCTAATTGCCGATATATATTTCAGCGACGAGAGAAGCCGAGAGAGTGCATCGGCCTACAATTGCACGAGCGCGCATTACGCGCGCGCGCCCGTAAGCTAAGGCGCGCAAAGAGTTGCGGCGTTAATTAGCCGAGCTCATTAACTTCGGCGAAATAAAATTAATACGTTCACCGCCGTTTACATGTGTGTTGCGCGCGCGCGTGCACGTAAAACTATACTACCGGGGGAGAAAGAGCTCGCGCGCGCGCGCGATTACTCGATGCGCGATGGAAAATTTGATAAAATCCTGCGTACGCGCGCATCATAAACTACGTATGAATAACAAATTCTGCAATTCCCTTTGCGAGAGTCCGCTGAATATAAAACGGCGCAATCGGGGACTACTATCGCTGCTCGCGCGAAGAGAGAAAGAGAGGAGTTATTATTAACGGAGATTTTCCGACGTTATTCTAACCACTGCGGAAAATTCCTCCTTTTTTTCCCCTCTCCCCCCGGCCGGAGTTTATAAAATAGCCCGTAAAGGTAATTACGAAGCCTGACCCGAGCACGTTAAATTACTTTCGGTAACGTTAACCACAGGGCTCGATGCTGCCGGGGAAGATAGCGCTTATGGGGCCACCCCTCGAAACATGACGTGAGGGAGGGTTGGGAGGTTTTCTCGCACCTGTCGAGCTTCCCACAATTCTGCGAGCGATGCCTGGCTCGTTTACGGACATCTCGAGGAGATGTGTAGGGTGGAAAAAAGGAGCTCTTCACATCGCGGGGGAATCGCCGGGTCCATTTAATACGATTAGAACATCCGGGTATCATCACCGGGCCCTGTTTGATTCGCCTTTTTACCACGCGAGACGTAATGTCTTCTTTTTACCACCGCTACCCACCACCACCGTCACCGCTCTCGCTTCTCTTCTTGTTCCACCGATTCATCCATCGTCGGTACGAGCCAACCGGCCCGTTCCTGCCGCTAATGGCTAACCACGTGTGTTTTTGGAAGAGGTCGGACCTCCGCCTCTTAATTCGCCATGAATTCGTCCGCCGTCGGCGACGGTGACTCTCGCATTGACAGACGCGTCGCGGATCATCTCGATCGCTCGGAGGAGGGAAAATCGAGGCTGGCTGGCTGCGGAGACAAGTTGACGTGTCGCTTATATTTCAGCTATTTTCTAACAAATCACGGAATCGAGCAAGTGGAAAGTGCGGAACCATCTTTGACACGTGTAAGTTGTGTCTCATTACGTGCGACAGTTATGAAATGACGGGGTTGAAATTGCACGTTGAATTGCATTTCTAGCAGCGGAAGCAAAAAAGCTTACAATCTCGTAAATTCGTTTGTGTTATTGATAAATGTAGAATTTTTCATGTTAGCACTTATCGCAGGTAAAAAATATATTTGATTGATTACATTTTAATAAACTTTTCAACAATATATTTTATACCATGCTTTATGTATATAACCCGAAAAAAACTGGCTTTGAAGTAGGTTGGCACAAAAGGAATATTTAATATTTTTCACGAAGATATTAGCATCGAGAAATATTTCATATGCATTTTTCCATTTATTTAATACATGTAGAAAAAAATGATGTATCAATAGCACTGGTCTAAGTTGGATGAATTTTGTTACTACACTGTAGCAGTATTAATAAATACGCCGTATCGTCGTTTTAATACGTCCTGAGGTATATAATATAGTGAAAATAAGGTTGAATTAACTTAATATGTTTATGGTAAACCACAACGACGACATTTTATTAAATTAAACATTTTATTTAATTAAAATTATAAAAGATTTTCCTTAATGTAGCCAATCCCGTTAACGGCAAATTGACACACATGAAATCCTTCTAGAATGTCAAACTGATTCCTTCCATAAATTTACTTTTAAACCTTACAATACACATCTTTCTTTTCTGTTGTCGAAGGACTGTACTTTCGAATTATACTAAATTATACTAAAGATTATAACTAATTATACCAATTATAATAAAGATGGATACAATACTAAAGATGGATAAGTATACTAAAGATGGATACAAAATACTAATTGAAGAAAAACAAAAAAAATAAAATATAAAAAGTGTGCTAATAGCCGCAATCTCCCCTACTTCTCAAAGCTTCGGCACTTCGATCTTCGAAAACGAACCTTAGAAGCGTCACCTTATCAAAATTCGAATCATCGAATTCCCTTCGAAACTTCAAAATGATCGAAGATTAATATTAAAGTTCGATAGTTGAATATCGTTATGGCGGCGACGATACAAGTTAATCTTTCCGATATGTTTGACCTCCTAATGGAGGCGCGAAACGCGGTGTGGGGAGAATACTCGGCCGAGGTGGCGAACACGCAACCTCCTTTCGTACCTTAACGGAATAGTCGGTTCAAGAACCCTCGGCGGAGACTAGGTAGCCTTAGTCCCCTTCTAAGGTCGAGAGACCTCGACGAAGAGACCGAGAACATGGCCCTGCGAGCTCCGGAGCTGTCTTGGCAGATTGCCTTGATTGCTGCCGGATCGTCTCTGCCTTTCAGAACGCGAGTGGGCGGCTTATAATTGGCGCGTTCGCGGATCGTCGCAACGGCGGCGGTACGCGTGACGAGTCCTTCTACCACGGTTGATCGATCAGCGACTTCCCGATGGAGTATGCGTGATACGTGCGTGATATACGCGTTATGTTTCGTTATGTCATTAACATTTCGATGGGGCACAAGCGCCAACAGCCCAGCCCGCGGATTATCTAGGTCGTAACGGTGCACGAATGCATCGTTACAATATATGTACATATGTTTGGTTTGTTAAGGTTAGGAGATTATTAATTATATGTACGCACAATTAAATAATTATAAATGTATATTAAATAATTATAAATGTAATAAATAAATTAAATAGTTATATTTCGTTATTAACACTTTAATGGCCGCTCACACAACATGTGTGTGATAGCCGGAACAACTGTTATTGTCCGCTCACACAACGTGTGTGTGTGATGCTAGCGTCGAAGATTATTGGCCAGTACCGCACTCTCTGTGTGATGATTTATGAATGTAAACAAGAATTATTTCGTGAATTTTAATAAAGTTTTTTTAAATTAATTCATCAAAAATATTGCCATCGGGCGACGTTTGACTGCGTAGACGTGCGGCCATTAAAGTGTTAATAAAATATCCAGTATAATAACAACGTTATAATACTAAATACAAATTTTATTAAATGGAACTTATACGAAATATCGCAGCAATAAAGAAATAACAAAATATAATAATCAACCTCGATAAGGTTCAACTCGAATTGACAACACATAAATCGCACACCTGTCTTTATCTTATTTGAAACAACTTACTCATATTAGATTTTCATTGATATATACAATACACTCCCAAAAATGAAAAGTTCAGTATAAAATGCTTCAAAGTAAAATATATTTTACATATATTATAAAAGGTTAGCATTTCTTTATATAAGAAAAACTGTTTATTAATGTAGATATAAAATTACGCGAGTATTATTGTTATGTATTAATATACACAATAATGAATACAACTTTTTCTCTTCTATATATCGCGTATGGAAAATCGAAGAACCGATAAAAAATCGATCTATAAAGGGGGGAGGGAGGGGGAAGGGCAATACTCTTACTATATTCGCTGCTCTACGACATACTCTACGAGATATTCTACGAACACCGAGAGTTTGCCGTTAAACCCGAATGAATTCGTCGCGTCCTTTAATTTCCGCCTAATATCGCAGCAATAACCTACACACACGGTATCTTCTTCATCTGGGCGTTACATAATCGTTTCACTGGGTAATATCGTGATACGTATCGGCAAGAGTATCGGATGGCTAATTAGCGAACAATTATCGTCTCTATGATTAATAATTAGATAACGCGATAAATTGTGCGCATCGAGCCGTTATATAGGGTCGGCGGTATCCAATTTCTCGTGTAAGGGTACGAAGGTATCTGTATAGCATTTCGTATGTAATTAAATCCGAAATAAGTATCGCATTACGATAGGTAGTATAATAGGTCCGGACGCACACCACATCGTCACTTGTACGTCATCGCACCATGATTGGAAGAACCACCGTTGTTACAGATTGTAAAGAGAACACGGAGACGGGAACCGTGACATGGCGTCTTGATAATTTTCGAACTGGCGACGATGTTCGCGAAAGATAAAGCGTGTCATGTTGCATCCTTTAAAGTGCCGTCCCGAGGACAACGAAAAAGTAGAACGGAAAAGATGTAATGGGGGAGCGGCCAATCGGACTCATATTCAATTACTGATCCAATCCGACCTCAAATGGCCGTGTTCTCCAGGAAAAACGGGAATCCGTAAAAGTGGAAAATCAAATTTCCTTGATTACAGTCGATAAAAACAGTCAATCTCATAAGAAAAATATGTAATTGTAATAAATTCTGAAAGATCTGTATAATTTGAGCGTAGTTATAAGGGATTCATAAAAGTTATTATAAGTTCGAGAGCTCAGAATTCTCTATCTTTTACCGTAAAATGTGTTTCCGTGGGAAACGCGGCCATTTTCAGATTCAAATGGATTAGTATAGATATAATAATAATAATAATAATAATAATTACTTTATTGAACACACAATATGAAACTGACGACTTACGATCGAAGTTATGCGGTGTCTGCAATGAGAATTAAGGCGTAAGACTTGAGCTTTAAGCTTTAAGCCGTAAGAAATTCATCAATCTCAGTCGCATGTGAGAAGAATAATCGACTAGGATTGATCAATTCCTTACGGCTTAAGGCAGAATTAAAGCTCAAGTCTTACGCTTTAAATTCTCATTGTAGACATCACTTTACAAAATTTTCTCTGCTGAACGTAGCCATTAACTTCACAGCTGTTTTCAATGTCTCCACACTGAGAAACCCCTTTTAATTGACTCAAATAAATTGCTTACTTGGATATGAGCAAACAAATGTCAGCAAATAAATTTTCGGATATGAAAAATTTCGTTCTCCGAAACAAAACGTTTACATCTTCGTTCCCGAAAATCAAACATTCGGATAACCAGACTTTGGCTTTTACGTCCAAAACATTTGTTCGCCCACATCCAAGCATTTTGTTGGGTTCAACCAAGTGGATTTCTCAGCGCATATGATTCCGATCCGTCACTTCCCCATTATATCTTTTCCATTTCATTCACAGGACGACACCCTTATACGGGACAGAAGCACGCACGTGGCCGCGCGTGGCGCATCGCGAGACGCGAAATAACGAATTCGCGAGTACACACGCGCATAACAAAGAGAGCATTCGCGTCGACGTGCCACGAGCGACGTTAGCAGCTCTCGGAGAGCTGCGAAAGGTTATCCCGTCGATGAGATAAGTGGCGCGTTAATTGCGTATATATGTGCGAGCGAAAAGATAAACGTTATTTTTCCGCCCGACTGGCGCGTATCTTAATGCCGCCTTAATATTAATTATCGTGCGGCGATAGTTAATTTCGCCGTGCCGGAGAATTATACCGTTCAAAGCTCCGCTAATAAACGAGGATCGGATTATTAATTACGTTTTCATCGCGTGCATCGTATCACCGACGGTCGCGCGCGCGCCGAAAAATCGTCCCGGTAATTATTGTTGTGAAGACACACCGCGCCATCGGATCGTACTGACCCAGAAATGGACCCACGGCTAATGTAATTAAAAATGGCGGAAAATCGTGATTAAAGAACCTAATTAAAGCGGACAACGGACGTCCTGCGCGCGAGGCGTTCTTTCTGCGGAAAAGGTAGCGATGACGTTTGCTCTGTATCTCCATATTTCTTTAGGATTATGTCTTTTCATAATTTTCTTTCCCTTTCTCTCTATCTCTTTCTCTCTCTTTCTCTTTCTCTGCTAAAATGGTCCTGCGCACTTAATGAGATTGAATTCAAAAGTAATAAATTTACAATAGACGAAACTAGAGGAAGAGCTTAATATTCCCTTGTTCCGCGAAACAAAACCGCATAACGTTCGTTTTCAACTGCACTGAAGACGGACGAAAGAGAGAGGGCGAGAGAAGAAGACGAAGCAAGTTAAACGACACCGCACCTTAAAACGCGTTCTCGCGTTTTCAAAGACGCTTAAGGATCTCCACCGTCGGGAGATAATGAAATTAGTTTGGCGAGGAAAGACGTCGCACCCCGCCGCTGTGCGGACGTGCGTTCTTCATTTCTTTCGAGTTTCCATTCGACCATTCTTTCGACCATGATTCGGTCGAGGACACTTGTCTAATCGAATCGCAGCGGCAGTGAAATTAAAAGGAAGGACTACTTGTCTCCGGGATAAATCAAACACGGATTAAATGGAATCCGCTTCCATCGCAAATAACATACTTGGCGGATGGAGTTTTAATTTTCATAATTTTTCCCGGTCGCGCGCGCCGACCGTAAAAATGTTTTGTCGTGTCATAAAAAAGTACATTTTTTTCGTACAGCTCTAGGAAAATTAAAAAAAATATATAATTCACGGAACCTCTATATTCCGACAAGTAGCTCCGTCATACGCAACGTTCCTATCGCGCGTACAATTTTTCCCATTACTGAATATTATTTTTCATATCCTACGTTTTCCCCACGTGTTTCTTTTCTCTCTCCCGCTCCCCCGCCCCCCTTCCCCTCTTCCACCTACTCTTTTTTATGAATTTAATTCGGAGCTCGTCAAAGCGTGATCTCATCGTCAAATCGTATACGTCCCAAGCCGAGATTTACGAGCATTGCGCGAAACGGTATTCCGCACGTGCCGGCCGATAATTAACGACAAACAAGGGAACACCTGTACATAATCCAGTGCCGATATCACGGGAAAAGAAGCTGATAATAAAATAAGTTATGGTCTGTACGTGGCGCAGAAATGATAGCTCTTCAGGAATTTCATATGTTCCCCATGGGTGCCGTGCTGAAAATAAGAACCATTCGCACTGGTTCAGATTGCCCCGGAGTTTAATATGGGCGTTCCTTGGCACAAAGGGTACCCCCGTACAATGACTGAGAAAAAGAACCCAAGAGAAAAGTGGAGCGAAATAGAAATCTCAGGAAAACGCTGAGCTATAGCGAGCCGCGTTACTCGCGGTCGAGTGCCTCTGCATTCGGAATTTTAAAGGTTCCCCGATCGCTTGTCGCCGGGATTATTTCCGAAACTTGGCGCGGATTAACCGGCTCGATTGGAATATCAATGTCAATGCCGGCATGCTGCCGCGGTGGGTTATCTGGTAAGATACCGCGATGTCCTGAGGATATTGTACATTCGATTAAACCTAAATAAGCTTCGGCCGATCGATATCCGACCGAAGTACGAAATGTACGGCGGCATCGCCGTGAAATCGGGACGTATCATAATGGAGACGACGCTATGCGCGCGCGCTCTTCTTTTCTCTCTCTCTCTCTCTCTCTCTCTCTCTCTCTCTCTCTCTCTCTCTCTCAGCGGCGCTCCGGAGCTAGCCAAGCGAAAAATTCATGGCGCTAATTTTGTTAGCGTCGTCCTATGCGAGCTTCGCGAAGCAAAATTTAATGAGTATAAATAATCCCTCATGGGCGCTCTGAAATAAAAATGAGTTGCCATTTCCACGAAAAATCTCGGTAGACAGAATATTGAAACAAGAGTAGCGCAGAAGAAGGAGAGAGAAAGGGAGAAAGAGAGAGAGAGAGAGAGAGAGAGAGAGAGAGAGAGAGAGAAGGAAAAGTAAAAGCGGGGAAATACGGAGCGCCATTTAACGAATTAGCCAGTAATTAATCTGGCTTTCGAAAACGTAAGAGACGGAAATACAGCTGCGATAAGAAGGGTGACCTGATTTCACAAACGAGTGGAGAGCTGCAGACGATTGTTTCGCGTGTTTACCCCTGCGAGATTCTCCAAAGAAGTGCGATTATTATTTGCCGGATCAAATTAGGACGAATTATCCTATCCGCACCGCGCCTCACCTCACGCATTTACCGGCGATACATCCGTTCGCGCTCGAAAGTCCACGCCACCGGCGAGAGACGTTTCGTCCGGCGGCAATTTTTCGCGAATAAAGCGCTCGATTAGATCCCGCATTCGCGATCGATCTAACGCTAATCGCCGAAGGGGCACCCCAGCTCGCCCTCTTATCGCACACTTCGCTCACGGCGGCGAGTCAGGTGAAATCAGGTACTCGAGATATCGCTCTTATTTACGGTCTAAGAGAAAATTGTTATCCGGGCCCACACACGAGTGCACACCCGCACGCACACACATATGCATAGCGCACAGAGCGCACGTGCGACATGTTACGAGCCTACATCCTTCTCGCGAGATTCGTCGCCTCGATGCCGGGGCGATGTAATTTTTAGTTGTCCGTGCCGCGCGCGGCCGGCCCGCAAGACGTCGAGATAGCCGGATCCTATTTTAGCGCGAAACATAATGGAATCGTATAAACGGTAGTTAAACGTATTGTCGCGTAAGGCCGCCGCCGTTCCGACGTAAACCTGGTGGTTGCCTTCTCGCATGTAAAGTACGTGTCGCGAGCCCGTACAAGATAACGTATGTACATCCTCGCAGGGACATTAATAAAGCCCCCGTGATAAGGAATACATGACGTGGGCGTGTTTAAATAAATGCCACGGCGTTTTCGATGAAACAGCGGCAGTCTCTTGTCGGCACTCGTTAAAAAGAACGCGAGAACCGCTCGTTAAAAATCTCACGAATACCCTTCGAGTTTTTCGTGATGCGCGATCGTTAACGCGTAATGCGCGATCGTAAACCCGTTCGAAGCGCGCGCGCGTCGTGTGTGAAGATGCGTATCCGCGTGCAGCACGAAAATATTATATTCTTGCATTGTGCTGATAATCCAATGCTCAGATGTTGGCCCGACGCATAGCGAGATTAAAGTTATCGAATCCTGGCGAAAAGTAAAACGTCGAAATCTCAGAGATGCATGTTATGGACTTATAATTAATAGAGAATGTTTTTATGTGTACGTTTCTGACATACATTTGTCATTTTGACTGCCGCTGTCATTGCTATTATCTGTCAAAGCTTAACCTTCAGAGAACTTTCAAGAGAAAAGTTTACACATGTGCAAAATACATCGTCATTTCATATTGTAACATGTTAGAAAATTGGACATTTTTCAAGTAATCGCAGCATAGAAATGATACTTTTAAATATTTTAATTAAATACATAAAGAATTCGATTTTATTATTTTATGACGAATGTTACGTATGTTTGAGCTCGATATGTGAGATTCTTGTTATAAATTTTAAAACTTTTTAATAATTATTATTATTCTCGGCATCTCCCAGCTTTGAAATCCTTTTTATTATATATGCATTAGCCTATAATATCGTAAAAAAATATATAGTGCAATGACGTGCTTTAAAAAAAATTAAATTTAATTATTTTTAACTTTTATTGAAACTTTGTATTACTTATAATTCGTTTTTATAGTTTTCTTTTCCCCCTTTCTTATAGGATCGGGCTTAAACGAAACAAAATATTATAAGAAAAATTTTATTTGAGACATTAAGACAATCACATATGCAGACAGACAATAATAAATTAAAATACCGAATTTTAAAAATATCATAAAGCGTTCAATTAAGAGTTAAAATAAAATTAGCTTCAATAAAGTTAAAAATTAAGAATAAAGGTAAAAGTTAATTAAGCAAAAGTCAATTATGCAAAGCTATATGTGAGATATTTTAACTTAGCTAAAAAAAATAAATAAGTTAAAGTTAATGCATAAAAAGTAACTAAGCTAAAATTAAAAGTTAATTAATTTAAACTTAACCAAATTGAGTTAAAACTTTTTATTAAGTTGTAACTTGATAATTTAGTTAAAAGTTACAACTTAAATACCTGGAAATAACAATAGACGGAGAATAATTGATGACGTCACGTTGGTTTATCGACGGCCAACGGTTGGTCGAATTTTGCATTTAACCGACATTATACCAACAATTGCAAAATGTATTATCATGATTACAGAATATTGTTTGCAATAAAAAGATTATCAAAAGAGGTCAGATAAAATTAATTAATATTAAATCTTTTCGTAAATAATAAAAAAATCGACCAGTTTTGCGTTGTTAATTAATATTTTATACACTAAAATGACAAAAAATGCAGGCTATTTCAAAACGATTGAAACTTACCAAGAAAGAAAGAAGAAACATACGCGACGTCTTTTCGAATAGAAGAATAATCTGCCTAACAATTCACAGGATTGTAACATGTTAACAGTGTCGATCCCGCATTGTTTTCCCAACTTACCGAAGCTTCCGATTAGAAGCCAACCGTTGGTCAACCAATATGTACTGAACGGGCATCGATAAGGATAAGGTGAACGAAGATATCCTTGTCGTTTCTTACTTGAACGGGGGGTTTTCAAAGTAGATGCCCCGTAAGCTGTTTTCATTGAATCCTCTCTTTCTCCCTCCCCCTCCCTCCCCCCTCTCTTTCTTTCATTTCTTGGTGCAATGCACTCTTCGCGGGGAAAATTAACGTCGGTCGAACATGTTGCAGACCTGTTGGGGACGTCGCGGCGAAGTCGCGTGGCACTTACGCCCATCTGGAACGTTACAACGTGTTCGGTGCATGTAGGTCGAGACTCGTATACGATTTCTTTCTAGATTACCCACGCATATAGGTTACACGCGATAAGTGTTCGCGGCTGCAAGCTCGTAAATCACCATAAGCGTATGCGATAACGCAAACTCAGACAGAGGAGAGCCGAGCCACTTGTTGGAAAATACGCCGGACAACTCTCGGCGACAATCGTTCCTGGACGATGGCGATGATGATAACGTTGCGCGCGCGCGCGATCCGCTTTACATCGCCGATATGCACCGGCGAAAATTCCCCCCACAATTTCGCCGGAACAATATTATTAGATATTATTGCATTCATCGAGCCGAACCGGGGTAATTTGTTTGTTTATCTATAGATAATTTTACCGCACAGCCGTATTGGCGAACAGATGTTATTTTTTTATACAAATAGATTGTCGATGCCGCGGAGTTCCTTCGTTATGAATATAATCGCATTGCATTAAACGAAGCAATTCGTTTATTTATCTATAAATAATAAATAATTACACGCGTGCGGTGAGCACGGGCGGGCGCAAGTTATTTCTTTTTTCGGGAAAACATTGTCGGCGCCGCGCGGAATTTCTTCATTACGCGATTATGTAATCACGTTGCGCCGAATAAACATATAGTTCGAATCGTATTTCGCGTTGCGCGCTGATAATAAGATCTCGCGTATCCACCATTAGTCGATACACGCTCGCATAGCGTGCGCGCGCGCTCTCATTAATGTATCAAAATTATCGCAGCGATGACGTATACGTGCGGATACATTTTCCGCCGATGTGATGTACGGTTAATCGGCTTACGTACACTCCATTATACCAAATCATAACTATTGCCTGCGGGTTAAAAATTGCCGTTACGCCGCGCGTCCGTGCACACGTATCCTGAGTTTCTCCGAATTTCTCGTCATAATTCTCTCTCTCTCTCTCTCTCTCTCTTTGTCTATCCATCTCGTCCTTCCCGCTTCCCCCTTTTTCCTCTTGGGAGCGATACGCGCGATCCCGATTCCTTGGTCCCTCCCCATCGAAGCTATTTTCTCATCTCAATTTTTCCGCAAACCAAATTCCGCCGGGTACACAGCTCGCCCCGAGAGATCGTATGATGGAACGACCTAAAGCGTACGGTTAGGACCGCCCTGGACCGCCGGGGGTATATCGCGTGTCGTGCACGTCGCCACGCCATGCTACCCTGTTTTCACATCGGGAAAGATCAAATAACGCGACATGGATAGAGAGACGCCCGTGCGCCAAAGACACGTTCTTCCGGAAAATCACACGATGTCGTCGCAGCTGTCAGGGGAAGACCGGCGCGCGGCTGTTAAATGTCAGCCGTATCCCCGGCATGCAAGCTCGGCGATGGCTCTCATCAGGGAGGGGGGGGGGG
>NW_014559267.1:1220560-1228137 GCF_001313825.1 Dinoponera quadriceps
GGGGATGAGGCCGCGACAGAATCGTGGCAGCGTGCCAAAAAAAGGACGGATCGGGGGAAGAGCGGTGTCGCGTTTTCTCTCCATTGGCTAATATTTCAGTTTAAAGGACGAGAGATCTACGGCGTTATTAATTTAGCTGTCGCGCGCGCGCGCGTCGCTCTCGGCCGCGTCTCGAGACGCGTCCTCGCGGATCCCACCGACTTCTGTAATTGAAGACCGTAAGAATCGGCTCAATCCCTTCCAAAGTACAGTGGTAATAATTAATTAGAAGTCACGCCGGAGAAAATAAGATACCGCGATACGTTGAACGTGCAAATCGCTTCTCTCTCTCTCTCTTTCTCTTTCCTTCTCTTTCGACGTGAATTATTCCGCAACAGAGGAAGCGCGTTTTCCGTTTCGTGTATGATCGTTTGATTTAAGAATGGGAAACGTTCTTCAACAGCTGCTGTTTCATGCTCGAGAGAGACGGCGGGGTCAAACTTTCCGAATTTCGCAGTCGTTTATTTTGTAAACGCCGAGTAAATATCCGGTCTCCCCATACACATACAGAAAAAGACTAAAGCGAGAAAATTGAAGATCCCGCGCGCAAAGTTGCGAACTTTCGAAATATCTAGCATAATCCCAGAGGGTACCCGCACCTGTTATCGCGAACGAAAGTCCATGTGGTTCGAAATGCCGCTTGAAGACATTTTAGCGAAGGTTGGGTTACTATACATGAGCGAAAGAGAGAGAGAGAGAGAGAGAGAGAGAGAGAAAGGGAGGGAGAGAAGGAGGAAGGAAGGTTAACATTACGCTCCACGGTATAATTTCGGGGGAGAATTATTGCGACGTGATAACAGTTATCTAGATACCGCGTCGATTGCCGTTTATTTCGGAATAAACGCGCCGGATCAAACGCGACAACTTATCGCGTCGCTCAAAATCCGCTGTAAATGTGATTTCCGTGCAAATAAATCCGGTGAATTTGCGAAACTGCATGCGGACGGCGGGGCGGGGGTTTAAGTTCACGCTGAGGGCGCATCGCCGCACACTTTGACGGCGAGTCGAAAAATCGTGCGTTAAGCAGAGCACGGCAAATATCCGCGAGAGCTGCGCGGCTGCGAAAGATCAGCGCGCGCACGCACGCTCTCTCCGTATTTTCCGTCAAACCGAGCGCATTTTTATGACCGCCGTTTAATTGGCTATCAGCCTATCCGCCGTAAATTTCGAGCGCATCTCGCGTTTCGTCAAGCGCGTTCATTTTCGAGAACCACCGTCGAACGGTGCTTTAGCGCGCGCTATTTAACGAGTCACGCAAATCGATGGCCTGGTTACTTCGCCGTGAATCATTGAAAGCATTGTTTATTAATTATACATGACTGTACCGGCGCAGATAACGCGAGCCACTATTCGTACGGAAGATTCGGATTTCAGTGAAATCAACAGTACGTATATAGGAAGTGTACAAAATAATATAGCGCGTGGAATGTGTCCGCATGTGTGTATATGTGTGTTTCTGTTTGTCTGCGCGTGTGTATTATGGTATTAACGATTTTCTCCCCCACGAATCCGCATACACGTACGATCGTGCAGAATTCGCGTGTAATTTACGCGGGTCATTATACGTACGCCTGTGTGTGCGGAAATTTTAATCACTGATTCAATAAAATCGAGCGCTTAATGGACACGGTTACTTTCATTCGGAATATCGAACGCGCGCGCGCGCGCGAGTCACCCGGCGAGTCACGTCTCGAACACGAGCCCCGAAGTTCGTTTCCGTTTTCTTGCCCGCAGCCCTTCGAGCGCTGAATCGTACGTCTTGGTCCTTGGAAATCCCAAGCGGACGTCGCATCAAGCAAAAGAGGCTTGGCGGGACGCGACGGCTGAGCTTTCGATCTTGCAATTCCACCGCGTCACTATTTCACCCTAATGATCGTAAAAAGCCGGAAAACCCGATGGACACCTGACACGCGCGTCGCTACACTAGCCGGCGCGGGAATAGAAAGAATAATAAAATTCGTCCTCCGCGCGGTAGAATCCCTTCCGCTCCTTTTCGAAGACAAAATTTGACTGCGATGCGTCGCGCGCGAGCTCGAGATTTTTATCTTGAAAGGGGCTCTCGAGAAACGTCCGATTTTTTTAATTTTTCCGCCAATCATATCATTGATTTTATGAAGATGTCCTTTCAAAGGATGATTTCCGAGATATTTTTGGTACAATAATTAGCGGCGACGAGCTTCGCGGGAGTAATAATAACAGCGTTACATATCAAATTGTTGTAATGGGCTTCATGTAGCATGTAAATAAAAGTATGAAGAATCATTCCTCAAAAGGACATCTTCGCAAAGTCAACAATGCCGTCGGCGGAAAAATTCAAACATTTGACGTTTCTTCGAGCCGTAGCCCCTTAAATATCGAGTCGATCGAACTTTCAGGCGCAAAGGAGGCTAGGGTTAGTTGACTAAAGGGGTAAGTTGGCTAATTAATTATTTCTGTTCATTTCTAACAGGGTTACAGAATCGAGCAAGCAGAGGTTTTAAATGTGTCCAAGATATTCTCTTAAGTTGAATCAGTGAAAATATCACTAATTGAATCAATGAAACGGTATTTCACCGAAGGTCAGCAAGTATTCATTAATTTTTAGTAGAAACTCATCCGCTTAGCTCTTTTGTCTAACGTTCCGCAGATTTTGGCCGGTGAAAAATTCACTGCAAATCGCGCTGTTGCGCGTCCGGTGGCAAAAATATATGTACATATCGTATGTACATCCAACCGTATGTCGCGTTTGGCATAATTCGTATTGTAACGGACTCGAGAGTTACAGTTTTCGAGTTCTATCAGGAACGTGTTTTTCAAATATCATATAAATTATATCAATTAGATATAATTAAAAGGAATATTTCAGCCAGAATCATTGACAACACCTTAAAAATCGGATTAAGATAATAAAAAATATGTAATAAATATCTTTCTTCGCTATTTCTGCAGTTAGATTTTTCCGATGGAAATAATCGTTGTTATTTATTAACGAACTTTTGCAACGAAATTTTATCGATTCACAATGCTACACTTATAACTATGATTATTAGTGACTATCGACTGCTTCTCCAGTGATAATACATTGCATTTTACACTGTTGACCATATTTCAAGTCAAAGTTGGTGGTGCATGTTGAAATAAAAGCCGTGCGTAATTACGAGGGGTATTTCGAAGCACGTACCTCGAATTTTCAAGGACCACGAGGTACATACTTCCAAATTTGTAGGTACTATCGCGTAGTGCTTCCAAATTCAAGGTACGCACCTCGAAATGTCCCTCGTAATTACGCAGGGCTTTTATTTCAACGTGCACCTCCAACTTTGGTAATGCACGGGTCAACAGTGTAGAGAGTGCTGATGAAATCCCTACACGCTCGATTCTGTAACCCGTTAGAAAACAAAAGAAATCATCAATTAGCCAACTTACCTTTTTAGCCAGTCAGATTTTCCCCTATAACGTCGAATGTCCAATTTCGCCGGGATAACGACGCAGGCGGAAGATATCGTTGCAGCCGGGAACAAAATCCGAGTCAAACGGTTAAATTGCAGTCTACCGCGTCTTCTTCTCGCTCCCGCGGCGCGAGTGCGTAAGACGGTCGATGAACCTTGTAATTTGGTAGACCGGGGAAACGAGACGTTACGGAATGATCTTCGTTTTGAAGGAATTTACGTTAAGACGTTCTTGCGCGCGCGCGCGCCCGCCCCGCTCGCTCACTCTCTCACTCGTTCCTTCTACCTGCCGTTCTCTTCTTAGGCAAATGGTATTCTCGACGATTGACTAAAAACTGATTTGCATTTAAATTACAGAACGCCTACCTATGCAGTTTCTCACGGTGAATGAGGGTTTTAATTTATCTGTACTCTCAATCCATTTCAAGATCTCCTCTCCTTTTACCTTTGAATATAATCTTATCATCGCGAGGTACCCGGGAATCCGCTCGGAATGCTCGTTTTAATATTCATGATTTATTGTCGGTGACTTCGTGGATTCGCAAGAAATGAATTCGAATGTGCACGGTTTGAACTTCGACCGGGGTGGAGGAGAAAGACAGGGGAGGGGGGGGGGNGGAAGAAGAGGAGCAAGGAGGACGACTCGTCTTGATGGATTTATGGCAGGGACTCGCGACAAAAATCGCGCAAGCCAGGCGGAAGCGGGAAGGGAAAATCCGACGGTACAAATAATAGACGCAAATGACGCGAGTCGCGACGGGATAATCTGCGGGAACCTTTAACGCGACGTATTTCGCGAGATGCAAATTCGCGGAGCGCGATCGATGGGATCGCGGTAAAATAACGCGAAAATTTCACGACCGGTTCGCGGTGCATTACCAGGCCGGGTCGCGCGGGAAAGATTACATTCTTGTGTAATCGTTCGACGCGGCGAACGAGCGATAGTGAGAGCGAGTGAGCGAGCGAGCGAGTCAGAGAGAGATGGACAGAGATAGACGAGAAAAGCGGGCGTGTGAACGTGAAATATACACGCACACATACATAGAAATAGACACAGGCATACCCACACACACACACACACACACACACTCGAGCGCCTTACACGCTCTCTCGCATACGTTAGTTATTGCAGGTACACGCGAATACTGTCGGCCAGAACAATGGATGGAGCGGCCCGCGATATCCACACGCCATAGACTACGGGATGACGACAAAGAGCGGCTTTTCGGGGTATAAAGGATACCTCGGAAGGGCCCTGAGATCGCAACGTAAATCATCGTTATAGGAGGTAACCGTGCGAAGACTTAAGCCCGACGGGATCTCACAATTAGAAAGCACGAACGCAGAATTTTGACGTCGGAAGTTGTTACGCCGCTCGGATTAGTGTAATTTAGATGATATAATAATCATCCGTTACGTCGCATACCTAATGAGAACTCAGCGCGGGATAACGCAGACGTTACTCTACGCGGAAACTTGGGAGGGGGGNAGTATATGTATATGTATATTATAGTAGTAATACTATTCAACATATTCGAAACTTCAAAACGATAATATAACTCGACATTTGACGACGAAGTTCGGAGATTTGGAGATTCGAAGTCGAATTACTCGAAGATTCGAAATATCGAAGCTGTTAATAGAATTCATTTTGGAGAGCAACAAAATACTGTGTAATTAGAAAATATCGGTTTAACCCAGATAACATTAAGGCGTCCTAAGCCGTTGTAGAAACGTCTTTTAGACAATAAGATGTTTAAAGGACGTATTTTATACGTATTTTAGACATACGTGTTGTTTGAATAAATATCTTTAGTTCAATTCTGAGATTTGTGTTTGTTTAGTTTAAAACAAAGTGAATAAAAGAGCACAAATAATAAGTAACAAATTTCATTTTAAACAACAAACCTTATTACGAACTTTATTTTGAAATAAATACAAATTTACATTACATGGATATCAATTTTACATGTGCAAATGTTACATTACATGGACATTAATTTTGTATCAATTTTTGCATAATGTTTATATTATTTTTCAACATGTTGATCTTGCATTAAATTAACACAAAAATTAGAGTAGACCGTTGGGGACGTTGTGTATGTATGAAATACGTTAAGTTTGACACAAAATCGTTTACTGTGACGCTTCGAATATAATTTCTAGCTCTAACGTGTACACGTCAGAATCGTTGCGTCGTACACTTGGCAAATATTGTCGGTATTATTGAGCAACGATACGCTGGTAGAATATGCTAGCGTTGCTCGACAATACGACGATGCGCTTATCGGAAAAATATCTCCGCGACGAGGCTCCGCGATGCGATTTGGAAGATTGGGAGCGTACTGTTTGCCGCGTCGTGTAAAGCAAAACGCCTTCACAGAGAATGGATACCCGCGCCGGTTAATGGGCACCGCCGGTGTGAAACGATCGAGTTTTTCGGACGCAAAAAATTACATACAGAGTGAACTATTAAAAGAACGCTCTTGGTAACGCGTGTCGGCGGTACGGCCGGGGACATTTTGCAAACGACCGCGCGCCGCACGGAAACACGGTTTTTAGACGTGCTCGATCCAATCGGCTCGCGGGACCAAATTGAAAACGGTTTGCGGCAGTTCCATTTCGAGCCTGATCGAGCCGTCGCGGATACATTCGCGAATGCTAATCGACGAGTCGGCCTGTAACGCTAATCACGCGTGACAATTGCGTCTAGACGTTTCCCTCAACCCTCCTCCTCCTCGCGCGGGCGCGCGCGCAAAAGTTACGTCGCGATGTCGCGCGAACAAACGTGTTGTTAATTTCGCGAACGCGCGCTGCTTCTCGAGAGAAATTTTAACGAAGGCAGTTAATAGCCATTGCGTAACATGTGCGCAAGATCCTGCCGCCGTGTTAACGATTTATGCTCAGTGTGCCGGCGCACATGCACACACACGCGCGCGCGCCCACATATATGCAATTATGGTTACAAAAGGCGCGCGGGAGATACCTCAGGCGAGAATTATAGGCGAGGCCTGCGAGTTAAGACGCTTCGGCAAAGAAGTCGTTGAGACGTTTTCGGTAAAAAGAGGATCGTGACTTCTATGCGGCGGAACGTGTTTATGGCGGCGGGAAATGAATGGCATAAACGTCATACGATACGGTGCCGTAAAATGAGATTATCAGCGGAAATTTTACGACTTACGTCGTAGCGGTATGCCGGTTCACGCCGGGCGCGAACATTAAGACCTAATGCATAATCTTGTTAATTGAAACGATATTACCGGCTCTACCTGCGCGCGAGGTGTCCCGCGTGTCCCGCGCGTAAGAGAGGGACAAAAGAAAGAGGGGAGTAAAAGGAAAAGGGAGAGAAAGAAAGAAAGAGGGACTCAAACGGCGTATTATATTTGCAAATTTTTCAATCTCCGAAGCGGCGAACCGCGAGGAGCTCAGCCCTTGGCGGACGGGAGAGATTCGATCGGGCCGCGCTATTGCAATAAGCAGTATTGGAACGTGTCTAGATAATTATCTCTAGATACATATTTAGATAGCAAATAAGTCATCTAATACTTATATCAGAGTGATTATATAATAATGCGATTCATCTAACATCTAATTTAAGGAAATTATCCACCGCTTATCTGATATCGGTATCTCAAACAAAATTCCGTATCTACTGTGTAATCCGTCGTAAAAAATTGGAAAATAATGTCATAATATATGGAATACACTCGAAGTCATGTATGTCAAACGTATTATAGGTCATAATGAGAGTTAATCCGGACAACTTGGATAATGAAAAACAATGTAATAATATCATAAGCACTTTTCATTACTGTATATTTCCTTCTCCGTCAACTAAAGAGAATCAACTTTTTCGTATATTTCATTTTATATAATTAAAAGTAGACCACTGAAATATTTTGCACGGAATTTGAAAATCACATTACTTCTATGCACACATATTCTAACGTATGTTCACCGAAAACAACAAAAAAATAATTTTTAATTTTTAGTCTCTAAGGAAAAAAATCATTCAATTTAATACATTGAAAATCAGATTTCTTTCTATAAAAGGTAATCTCTTAATGTATTAAATTTTTAATATATTAAATTGAATATCTTTTGAACTTT
>NW_014559267.1:1228182-1233205 GCF_001313825.1 Dinoponera quadriceps
TGAATATCTTTTGAACTTTATATATAAAGTTTTAATTTAAATTATTCTATTCACGGTTATTCGTTTGGTCCAATAATAAAAATCGCGAACATGTAAACATATGTTATTATTTGAGACAAAATCATCTGTGGTTAATATTCAAACAATATTAATTAATTAAACTACCGAACAATATTAATATTAATCAAATTATCTGAAATTTTATATAGGAAAAATTCAGGTTTTTATTTAATTATTAAATTGAACACTTTTATTTTTTCAAGGGTACAAATAATTTTAATGTGTTATTAACATAAAATAAACAGGAGTTAAAGTGGCTGGGGTTGAAGTTGATTGAGAAAAGTAATTTATAAACGATGGCCATGCATTCCACACAGTTCAATGGTTTTTATTTAATTCTATGTAACTTCAAAATTCCGTTCAATTTATAAATCACGTTTGTAACTGTTTATAAACACGTTTATAAAAATGTTAATAAAATGATATTACTTTTTTAAACATCTACGATTACAATTATTCTGTCATTCATATTACTTCTCCCGTTTGAGTTCGCCTCACTTTATTCTACCGCTTATTAATTCCGCCATTTAATTGCGAAGACTGACTCAGCCAATACAAATGGACTCTAGTCGTAAGGCGACACGCGCGGCGATTCGACGCGTTAATTTCGACGAACATGCCGCCGTGGGAATTACTGTCCTCGCAGTCACTACGATCAATCACTCCCGCGATTGGCATCAAACGCAACACGGCGAACGAAGTTAACGGCAACAATTATCGAGATTGGTATCGATCGTATGCTAATAATCGGCGAGAGGAGTCGGATTATATCGGTCGCTCGCGTTACGTACCACCGCTCGAAGAGTCCCTTTCGCAAGGGGGGATGAGGAGGGCAGGATTTCGCCTCCTCGCTCGCTCAGCCGAGAGACGGCGAAATGAGGAGTACCGTTCTAACGTAAACATTGTCTAACGCGCGCGAAAGCGGACGGACGGCCGGGCGGACGGATGCGCGTCCGATGATTAAGCGCGCGCGCGGTTCGTAGCAATTTTCTCAAATTAAACACGTATTTAATTACTTATGCAAATTACCTGACAAATATTAATGAAACACGCATGAGCGTTACACAATGAAGACTTAATTAACATAAAATTTACATTGCAATAATAAACTTTGTTACATTATTAATGTAATTCTCAGTTAAGCGTTGCGGGATCGTGTCCCGGCGGTGTTTTTACCGTGGAATGACGGCCGCATTTCAGCGATCGGTTCTGCTCTCTGTCTCTCTCTCTCTCTCTCTCTCTCTCTCGCTTAGAGCTAATTCAAAGGGGAGGAGGGGAGGCCTCGTTAACGATATAATCGAATGTTCAATAAGATTATCATCAATGAAGCGCGCGCGCGAGCGGTGCGGAAGAGAGAGAGGAGGGGCGGTCGATAAACGCGCGAATCTGGCGACGGGGGGCGAATCTTATTATGACGAAAATGTACTTATGCCGAACTGTCGGGGAAAATTAGGGCTAGGAAGTGGTCCCGCGGACGGTTGGCCGCGCCGAAGCGGCCCGGCGCCGCTTGCGCGAAACTTTAATCGTTACTCCGCTCCTTCGGAGGCTCCGTCGAGAGGACGGTCGGAATTAAATGCGAGGACGGTGGAATCCTTATGATTAATTCAGCACATTATCTTCGGGGCCGGCCGGGGAAATTTAAATAAAGAAACAGTCTCACTTACACGCTTCCTCACTTAGACTCGCTCTCATTGACGGCGCTGGCGAAGCGGCGTTCGCGCGCGCGCGCGGCGAACGTTCGCCGCTGACGTTTTCGGATAATTCATTAAACCGAGTAACGCGCTCGCGCGCGAGTAATGAGCGAGCTAATGCCGCGTGCACGCGGATATAAAGCGCGTTGCACGGCTCGACGCGGGCGTACGCCGTCGGAGATGCCGCGAGCGTCGTCCCCGATTTCCACCGCCTGTCGCGACCACCTACCGCCCGGTCATTATTAGCAATTGGCCGGAGGTACGATTTATCCGACGTCATAACGATTATGTTCGTGTCAGTAAATATTACGAGAGGGCCGGGCCGACCGCGGTCTCTGGAGGAGGCCGAAAGTTGGCTGAAATTTTCGATAGGGCTTGGCTCGCTGGCGCGCGCGGTCGACGGGTCGGTAGTACTGGAAAACTGCCAGAGTCAAGCCGTGGAGTACAGAGAGTCCAGATATTCACATGCGATCGTTTCGACGCGCGGCTAAGCGTGTAGCGGGAGTGCAGCGGGGGAGGAGGAGGTAACCCCCGTTATACCCTTGCCCGTTTGTTCTTCCTCTCTCTCTCTCTCTCTCTCTCTCTCTCACATTCTCGTCCCCCGCTCGTCGTCGTCGTCGCGTCCGACCTTCCTCTGTTTCTCTCGCGCACAGTACCTTCGCGCGCTTAAGATAAAGTAGGCTAAAGCTAGCGTGAACTCCCAGTTTCTCTGTTCGCAAGGAACTCGGCTTAAACTTCGGATCAATGCTCACAGCAATTGCACGGGAGTTTAAACGGAGCGCCCGGGTCTTATCGGGAAATGACTTTCATTCCTGAAATGATCCGAACGCGAGCCTGACGCGGTTCAAATTTTCGATCGACCGTACGCACGTACGTACGGTACGTGTGTGTGCATGCGTGCGTGCGCGTGTGTACGCGGAGAGAGACCCTCTTTCCGATGGAAAAGGGTGAAGACGGAGGGAGAGGAGGGGGAGAGGGCGGTTAGCTCGACGAAGCGCGGAAATTTTGATCCAGCCGAGCTTTTCGCTATGGGAGAAACTCTCGGGCTAATTCTGTAATACAGACACGGGGGTATTCGCGGGGACTCGATATTTACGATAATTCGGTTAGCAGCTCGAAGCCGTTAACCCCCTCCCCCCTCCCTCCGTTGCCAAAGACGGCTACAATCGCCTGACATATTGCGGCCTCCGTGTACTAAGAGCAACTGTAGTTGCCTAACTGGAAATGACGTCGTAATAACTTGGATCCTCGAGTGCGGAAGCGCTCACCGAACCGAGTTCTTCGCCACCTCCGCCCTCCTCCTCGTGGAAAAGTACGAAGGGACTGGGGGCNTGGGAGAGAAGAAGTACCGAGATATTTCCCTCGTACGCGCCGAGGAACGGAATGGAACCAGCACTATCTTTTTACCCCATTATCGGACCTTGTAACCGAAGACAGTCTTATTTATTATTCCGCATCTAGCTCTATCTCCGTTCCGGTCGATTCTTCTTTCTCTTATTCATTTCTTTCTTTCGAGCGTTGTCCTCGCTATCTCTATATCTCTCTTTCTCTCTCTTTATCTATTTATCTTTCTCTCTCTCTCTCTCTCTCTCTCTTTCTCGCTCTTTCACCTTCTTTCGCCGGCATTTTTTACATTCACCGAAGCAAGGTGGAAGCGTGCGGAATCTTAACGCGTCCCCCGTCCACCATCGGTACAGTTTAACTTTGGTAGCAGGCTGAATTCCTAACTAGCATAATCCGTGTGCGCCCGAGAGCCAATTAGTGCGAGCTCGCGACACGCGAAAATCCTTGACACACGGCGAAGAAAAAGTTCCAACGAGATAGGAACTAACGCGGATTAATAGCGCGGGACGCTGGTGTAACGCGAGTAACGAGAGAGAGAGAGAGAGAGAGAGAGAGACGATTTCGTAATTTATCAACGTTGCCGTAACGAGCGCGCTCCGATTGAACGAACATATCGTTACCATCGTCGCGGCGAGAACCGAGGTAACTTTAATTGCTATGTGGATATTGCACTGGAGTGAGAATTCCCGGGCCGGGGCGATCGCTAAAACGAAAGTAAACGGCCGGCGCGCGAACGCCGACTATAATAATACGGTGAAGGATACCTCGCGCGGCGCCCGTTCGTTTCCTCGGGAAAATCTTATTTCATGCCGCGGGAAAACGACACGATAAAGCGGCAATCGCGAAAAAATATTTCCGGCTCGCGGAGATTTTCCCGCTGCCCCGAATTTCCGCGGCAATACGACGGGAGAAGCGGGAAGCAGGTAGTCGGCAGGGGGGAGGCGCGTACCCGACTTAATCATCCTCCTTTATTAGAGTAATTTAAGTATCTAATTATTATATGGAAATTTCCCCCGCGAGTTGCGCGAGAAGCCCTCTGAATACAATTTTTCTTACACAAGTTCGGATCTACCTCCCGGGCAATCCGCTTTCTCTCTCTCTCTCTCTCTCTCTCTCTCTCTCGCCTTCTCTCCGCTTCTCAGCGGCGAGCGAGCGAACGGTCGGGTGAGGATCTCGCGGCCATGGTCTCTTTATATTGAATGCTTCAAAAGTTCGCCCGAACTTTTGTCTTCCACGTGTAAAATTAACCCTCTCCGTACCGCCCACGTTCCGCGTCTCTCGAGGCGCCTTTTTTTCCTCTCGACCGCTTCACCTCGACTGCGAAATGAAGAGAAAGAGAGAGAGAGAGAGAGAGAGAGAGAGAGAGAGAGAGAGGGAGGAGAGAGCCGGCTTTTCTCCACCGCGGCGAACATTATCCTGATTATGTCGTCCGCTATATTATCGCGATAAGATCGCTGACAGACAGTCGGTATAATGCTATGCATAACGATGTCGTTAGTACGATGAAACCGAAAACTTTCTTTCACCACTTCGCCTACTCCTCCTCCCTATCCCCTTTCCCCTGGGGCCCACTCCTTCCCCCCGCTAACCGCCTTGGTGATCACATATTATTCAGCGGCGCGATGTACGCGAATCAATAGCGAAATTACCCGCGGGTGGGGGAGCGGGCATACGCGCGCGCGGAACTCACATTTCGCATTGCCGGCGAGAGCTCTCGCGATTTTTCATTTTTTTTTATTCACAAATTTTTTTTCACAGGGGCGAGAGGGAAACCGCGCGCGGATGTGCGTCGTGTATTTACCACGGAGTTATTCGGCCGTCGTCGGCATTCGCCAATGTTGGCGGAATAATATATTCGCTAATGTAAACGCGGCGCTTTGCGCGGCGTTTTACATTGTTCGCTTGTAAAAAAAAATGAGACTTACGAG
>NW_014559267.1:1233233-1287286 GCF_001313825.1 Dinoponera quadriceps
GGGGGGGGGGGGGGGGGGGGGAGGGGGCGTGAAAGGCCGGGCGGAAAAATGCAGTGATAACGGGGCAAAAACGAGACGGCGGGACGGTATTACAAAATTATGACAACTTATATATATATATATATATATACATATATATACACGCGCGCGCGTATACGCAGTCGCGCTCAATTAACACCTCGTTTCGCAAGGAGGGAATATTCATTAAGGCCTGTGCGCGCGTGAACGCGATTACGCGGAGAGAAGCGTAATTGGCGCGGGCCGGAGTAGATTAAATTCCGAATTAAAAATGCATATATAATTTGCGGAAGATAGCACTGGCACTGTGGTTTTTATTGAAAACTAATTTGATAATGGAAGGGATTGGTGGAGCTTATAACCCTCGAAGAAGTTCTCGCCGCGAGCGAGCGAGCGAGCGAGCGAGTCTCGCTTTCGGCTTTCTAAGAAATTATATGCTCTTCACGAGCACTCGATGTTTCTCCCGGTTTCCATTTCGTCGAGCGCTCCTAGGTTTTCATTTCTTAAACTCACTCCCGGAGTTATCATGCTCGCAGGCAACCGTGGCACCGTTGTGCGCGCCAGGTAGTTCCCGGCTTCCGGGATTAATGTGTTTCTGAAAACTATCTTGTAAATCATATTCGTCGCTGCGAAACGCGAGCAGCAATTTTCCCGCCCGTAAACATAGACAGCCTTTATTTCGCGTAATTTTGATTTACGCGGAGATTCCCGTTTTGTACGCCAGCTTCCGCCGCCGGGGGCAGCATTGATCATGAAAACCCAAAGCTATCCTGCATTTGACGTGCGTACGATGCTGTATAAGCGATCTCACGTGCAAAACGGATCAACGATCGAATAAGATATATGTATATATATATGTATATATATATATATATATGTATGTATGTATGTATGTATATGTATACACATATGTATGTATGTGTGTGTGTGTGCGCGTGTACATATAAATGTATATATGTATATGTGTATCTATATATCTATATATAATCGTGTAAACGCATACGTATCCTATTGCACGAATGAGTGGCGCCGGTTTAAAAAGTGCATCGGAAACACGATATTCGCCGGCAAGATTACCGTGAACTCGCGGCGCACGTTGAAATTCACGTGTGTATCGACCGGCTTGGCTGTATAGCGTCGGATGAGAGCCTAACTTTTCAAGCACTTCGAAGAATTCGACGGGGTTGGTCCGCGGTGAAAATTGCAGAACATACGCGACGCGCCGTAAACTACCGGCCGGTGCAAGTTTGAAAAAGAACGCTGAATAAAATAACGCCGCCGCCAGGGAATTTCCGAATTTTCGCCCCGCTAAACGGCAATACATGCGCGAGCGCGCTCTCTCTCTCTCTCTCTCTCTCTTTCCTTTTTTCTTTCCTCTCTTCTTCTTATTTTTTCTTCGATCTAGAAGCGCGCATCCACGCGGAAGAGGTTCCTTCCTTCAGCTCGCCCCGACGAAACCGAGAATCGGAGATACGGCCCGCTCCCGGATTTTTCATCCGCGATGATGAGAGAGCTTAGATATCATCGCGCGCGCGAGTTATCGCGGAAAATCCTGAATCAGCCGGCGGAATTCACTCGGTCGAGCGGCGGCGGCGGCGAGTGCGTTTTCGGGCGAACGCTGCGTGCAGTTAACCGCCGGTACCGTGATCAATGGTTGTGCACTAATTTGCAGGGGCGCGGCGGGAAATAGGGCGCAAAATAAAAAGAAACCACGAGTATAGGAGGAACCCACGTCCGACGTCGCTTTTCTCGTTACAAACTCATTAACCTAAGCGCGCAGCGCGCCGCGCGTATACGTGTATGCGCTAAGAGAGAAATGTGGTTAAATTAGCTATAAACTATAGTATACTCTGACACACACCAACGATTATTTACAGCCGTCCCAACACGCGCGGCCGGGCCGCCTTTCCTCCTCCTCCCCTTTTTTTTTTCTCGCGATCCGTGAGAACGCAACATTAGTCCGCAACAGTCCGATCAATTCTGCATATCCAGCCGATGATAATAACCATGCGCAGCTCTCTCTCTCTCTATCTCTCTCTCTCTCTCTTTCTCTCTCTCTCCCTCTCTCTCGCTCGCTCATTTCGCGCTTGAATCCTCGCGCGAACTGTTGTAAAAGTGTCTTATTTTTATCGTATAGCCGCGAATACCGCTGTTATTTGGTAAAAATCGCGAAATTCATATTTCACACGTAGTACGATATATGAGTGAGTAAAAAGAGAGACATGTTATAAATTTATATGAAATTTCAATTTTATAATTATTACCGTGTATATACGGCAACATATTTGGTAATGATCATAATATAAGAATGTTTAATAAAGATAAAATATAATTTTACGCGTGCGATGTTGCAACTAAAACATTGCCATTATCCGACTGCGATTGCGGAACTAAAATTTTATATGCTTAATATTAAGTATCGTAATTATATATATATATATATATATATACAATGACTCAGAAGTGTAATATAGCATATGCCGGGTATAGTCGAATTATTGTTAAATAAATGATCTTCGTAATTAACGTAAAATAGATATGGGCACGTATAACATGAATACAAAATAGATCCGCATTATCGAATAATATCAATATCGTTATATATAGTTTCAACGCCAGGTGAACACTCCTGGCCGGTTAATGAGATGTTGACACGTCGTGATGCGTCGCCGCCTCAGTGACGTAACCATGGCTTCCGATGTGGACAGCCAGGCTACCCTGACACCTACGCGCGACGGTTCAACGCCTACCTGCCTCCCTTACGCCGTATTGGGCTTTAAGAGCTCTCCGTGCCTCTCAGCCTTTTTAAAGGCTAAGCCTCCCGGTAGCACCGTACGCGCGTTCTCGTATACAGCCTGCTAACTTTTAATACCGTGGGAAATTACTGTCTCTCTTTCTTTCCTTTTTTTGTTCTTTTATCCTTATTATTATCTCGCATATTTCAAGAATGTAAACTTACGGGAAAGAGAGAGAGAGAGAGAGAGAGAGAGAGAGAGAGAGAGAGAGAGAGATATGTACATAGATAGATGATTTTATTATCGTACAAGGACAATTCCTCTAAGGACGTTACAGCAATAATTGACAGCAGTAAAAAATTGTTGAAAAGAATAGTGAAAGGAAAGAAGAAAAAGTATAAAAAATAATCAAAAAAGACAGAAAGAAAATGTGCAAGAAGTTGTACAAGTGTGCGCAATCATATAGACGCATAACGAAAGGAAGTAGAAAATTATAAAATAAAAAGTTTTAAGACTATGTTTCAGGGCTGTGAGAGATAGAGTATGTACGTATAGTTAAGAAGAGAGGCGACGTAACTGTGATAATAAAATGTGATAATAAGATAAAGAGGTGATATAGGTACAAGAAGAATAGGATAGTGTGATATAATTTTATACTGTAGGCATAAAGATATAAATGTTTGCGATAAATAACAGAGTTGGGAAAGTTACTTTTGAAGAGTAACTCGTTATCGTTATCGTTACTTAAGAAGTAACGAGTCGTCACAATTTTATTGAGTTAGGATTCGCTTCTGTTCGTTTCATATGTATTGTACGTGTGCAAAGTAAAACGATAAAAGTAACGATTATATTCGTTACCGTTACTCAAACAATGTAACATGTTATCGTTACCGTTACTAATGAGAAAATGTCGTTACCAAATCGTTATTGAACAAAAATAACTGTAATGGTAACTCTGATAAGGTAACTCCGGTATTTACGCCGCAGAAATTAGAATGAATAGAAAAAGTAAGAGTAATTTATCGGCAACCACTTTCTTATGTTAATATTGTGTTATGATTTCAGCTTTTTATTGTTAATATTAACGAAACCCTCATGAATTAAATCAATTTTTCAATGTAAATACCGCAATCGTATGTTATGATCTGCTTAAAATGATTACTGATTACTGATTAGGGAATGTAAAATACTTAATGATTATTTTACGATACATAAATGCGATACATAGAAGGATATTAAAGGATAGGATATAGCAAAATACATAAGTACTTAGCTCTTATATTTTTTGTTTAGCTTGATGTCTTGTATATCCCACCTTTTTGAGATATACGGCATTTCTAGCGTGCGGGATTTATGCTGTAGTACAGACGCTCTGTGAGGAAATATCTCGGGTTTGGTTTATACAGTAAATATTACAAATCTTATTGCATTAACGTCTGTGAGACAGAATTTTTATTTATGTTAAACATTTATAAATTACTGCTTATAATTTCTGCTAAACATAAAAATTATTTTATATTTCCATTATTTTTTTTTATAGTAGTAAACAATGCACAGTTTTTCTTTATTAGCTCATTTGCCTTAAACATAATAAATAATTCTTGATAAATTAAGTTTTCCTTAGATGCGGCGTATATGCTGGAGTTACCCTAAATAGGATAAATAAGTAGCTGTAAAGTAATATATATAGGAAAGAAATTGTACGAATAAAAATTAAGACAAAAGTATAAAAAGTTTTACCAAACCAATGTTAATGTAAATGTATAAATATTCAAGATATAAGGATATGTGATATAGGGATATGATATAAGGGATATGTGATACGTGATATAAAGTACTAATAGAAAACGGAAAATTATTCTATTAAAACGTGGAGAAATGAATGTGTATTAAGGTCAGAATTATAAACCAAGTCGCCTTCTTGGCTGTAAGCTGAAGTGTAATCAAATATGTCAAATAAAAACTATATAAAATAAGAATTCCGAAGAAAAATTGCGAACAAACAGAATACGCATTCATAATCATGTGGACACACGCGCAAATAATCACCAACACCGTCTGCATAACCAGGGGGAAAAAGAGTAATAGCCTTGTTCTCGGCTCGCGTTGTCGAGGTGCGACTCTTTAAATTCGCGACACGGCGGCGCGTATTGAAATCGAATCGCAACGCCTCGCTGCGACGTCTCACTACGTGTTTTCCGAGACCGGAATAATGAAATACCCATAAATACGAATGATCGCGCTCGCGCGAAAAACCGTCCGACGAACCTCGTCGTCGTCGTCGAACGAAAGAAGTCGCACACACAAGTCGGATAGACGCGGAGAACCGAGAGGCTCTCGGGGCGGATCCGCTACCGTGACCAGAGGATGAGATTTGCAACGGACTGCGGCGGTTCCGTCGACGTGATGCGTTGCATTATTCACTTCTATCCCAACGCGCGACCGTCGCCGTCCGTTTTGCCTCCCTGAACCGCCACGGCTTTCAGGCTAACTCCGATAGAGGCTGTGGCATCGATGGCACGATACCGCGAAGCCACCTTCGGCACACCCGCAACCCCCCCCCCCTCGTGTGTGTGTTAACCCAATCGGTTGTTCGCTGCAATTAATTCCTTCTAAGTGACGATAGTGGCCATCACCGACGGCCGCAGCTTTCGCTGTTTCTGATTTACATTAACGTAATAACGCGCACTTGAAGTATCTTCGCCGGAAGAAGGCGCGGTTTTCATTTCTTCGGCATTACCTGAGACCGGTCGATGGTCGCTCAGCGCGAGAGGAATGATTTAGCTTCGTGGTGATTCTAGTTGGTCAGTTACAAAAAGGCTGAGATATTCTTTTTGTAAGTCTCGGGACGCATTCCGAGACTTACAATATATATGTATAAAAACTAAGAGATATATGAAAACATTTCTGCAACTATCGTATTTTTTAGCTTCTAAATTGGACTGAAAAAGGATAAAAATGTTCTTGAAAATTTTCCTGATTAAAATATTCACACATTTAGCACAAGCTGCAGGATTTCTATATAAGGTAAATATTTACGCTGACAGCTGGAAATGTCAATTTGGAAATTTTTCACCGTTTTCATCGCATTGAGTAACGCTCTAATTTAATTTCGTTTGTATTTTTATCATGTAAAAGCATTTATAATTTTATACATTCAATACCACGTAAACTTTGCAAAAAAAAGTCAGTATTTTGCCGATAAAGATTTCAAATATGGCACCTCTTTATAAACAAAACTCCGACAACCGAACACCACGATTGATGTACGACGCGGCGATAAATGAACGCGATCGAATCGAAGAAGAGGATACTCGAGCGCGGAAGACAATAGGAAGAAGAGAACACGAAGATTAAGTCCGGAAGGTACATCGCACGGATATTTAAATTCAGGGATTCGATCTCTGCACTCTCTTTCTCGCGTGCGATTCGAAGCTTTGAAACGTATCAAGCGACATTACTTATCGATTCAATATTGATATTCCGTCACCAATGAAATACTCTGCCGCTACGTATTCGTATATCGAGATATTACGAAATCCAGGTCTTTATCTCTCTTCCTCTCCCCTCCCTCCCCCCTACCCTGTCCCTCCCTCTCTTTATCTCCACCTTTCACATGTACACGACACACGCAAGTATTTCAACTATGCCGGCTACAAAGTTCCTTTCGGTATCGACAACCACGCGAATGCTCGCTTTGACTCTCACAACGAAACGTATAAATGCAGCTGCGCATTTGACTCGGATTGAAATTTTCGGTGAATATTCCTCTCTCCTGATCTTCTGTCCTCTGTATTTCGGTCGGGATTTTCGTGGTCCAATTCGCGCTGTTGTTCACTCCGATGATTTGCCGCCGCGATGAGTCTTCGATAAAAGAAAAACCAAGGGAAAAAAGGGAGATCCCGCATTTCTCTCTTATCATAAATAGAAGTGCACGAGAAGTGCGGGAGGCATCTCCGTTTGTCCGCGCGTCGAGCGCGTATCTTAACAAATAAAAGCGCAAAAACTAACTCCTTCGTTAAAAAAATCTAACGAAGTCTATCTACTTAATGCGTACTTTACTCGCGATTTGTCTCTAATTATTAAATTTTTCCCCGTGAAAGTGTCTTTCCATTGTTAAATTTATTCAATAATCCGCTTGCATTTTTCTCGGTTCTTCTCGTAGCTTCGTTAACAACTTTCCCGGCGATTAACGAACTTATAATTGTTTGCAGAAAAAACGGACGGGCCGTGCGCCGAATATCATTTCAATAATAATGCTAAAGAGAGAGAGGCGAGGGAGAGAGAGTCGGCAGCTGCAGCTTTAGGCGCGGGCCCGTTCGCAGCCGGGCGTAACTTTTCGTCCGCGGGGCCGAGGGGAGGACAAATGGAAATTAATTTATGGAAGAACAGTTTACTCCCGATTCTTGGCTAAGTGAGAACGCTGACTAACGGTTCGAGTTTATCCGAGTTATCCTCTCCGCTCGCTTTCGGGCATAATGACAGTTGGGCGTCGCCCGTCTCATTGTCATTCCCGCGAAAGAGAATCGCGATCTTCGGACGATGATGTTCCTCAAGTCTAAATAAACTAGTATTAATTACTAGAAGAAAAGGTGACGTTACGGTCGCCCATTTATATTCTGCACAATAACTTTGTTAATCGATATTTCACATTGAAAACTTAACGATATATATTCGCCAAAGTGTTGCTCAATCGATTCTAGACTCGAAGTTATGAAATATTCATTACTTAGGACGTTATTTATAGAAATGTGACGACACTGCATAATGGGTCGAAGAGGAACAGCGTTGGTAATATAGTAGTCTCGCCCCTCTCTACTAAAATAGATTTAAAAAATTGGTTTTGTTTACAACAAAACACAGTATTCTGTTACAAACTTTTTTTACGAATTTCACAAAGTGACACGTGACTTTTCTACTCAGTTTCAGCCGTTCTATTTGCACACCGCGGGAACCGAAATTAGTTTGGGACACCGTGTATAATTGAAAGCTAAAGTGTACCTTAAAAATATTTCGAAATGCTCGAAAGTAAAAATGACTTCTAACAAATGTCGGCTATTGTATATTAATATATATTAACGTCACTACGTAACGTCAGATTACTGAATAAATGATTCCATAAATAATCGCTAGAATTCATCGCCTAACAGCGGGGATATTAAAAAGGGGGGAAAGAGGGCATAATATCTACAAGGCCATCATTCCACCTTCACTTCAACGTGTTGCTTAATACGAGGCAACAACGGCTGATACTTTCACACAATCAGAGTTTTCGTGTTACAGGGAGAGAAGGGGGGGGGGGACATTTAAAACGCGTAGTTTGAGAAACGTATCACCAGGAATGTATTAATGTTATCGCCGTCCGCGCGCGAAAGCGCTTCTTTAGAGGACCTGTCGCAAATTAAACGTCATTTAATTAACTTCGTGCCGCGAAGAGTACATCATTCACGGCGTCGATCTCGCGAATCTTATCCCGTGGCTCGGCTGAAACGCCAGCTCGTTATATTGCAGGAATAAAATTATCTTCCGTAAACATCAAAAGAAGAATTCTCCTGCAACGTCGTACAGTTCATCGTGAATAATCGAGAAACGGCGTTATCGGCGAGAACGAGTCTTTAAGGCCGTCTGATAAATCTTCGTCTGCAACTACTGGCTACACAATATATATATATATATATATATTATACATCGCCTATAAATTACTCATCCCCCGTGTATTTATATAGAAAAACGTAATATTATTAAGTAAAATTATTTGATATAGAATCACGAGAGAAAATTATTTACATCATCGGCCACTTTGGATCTCTTTTTATACCCTCCTTCGTATCACTATTAATGATCTCCCCTCGTTTGAAAATATCACAACGCGAACACGTTATTACTATCGCAAATCACAGGTCATCGGGATTGGGCTGCGATTATGGAAGGAAATAAAAATCTCACGAGTCGACGACGTAACGCGTACCTTATTTCGAGGAGAAGACGATAAAACGTATTAAGGCTCGGCGCCGGCAATTTGCGCGCGAGATTTGTTGAAGTAAGCTGTGCGCTTTGGCTTAGAAAAGCCGGCATTTTTCAACGCACGCTTCATTATCTTCGAAACCGGAGTAGTTTCCAGTCTGCGGAGCACATTTATCGCGGCGTGTTCCGCGCACGTTAAATCGCGTTGCCTTTATTCAGGGTCCGACGCGCGCGCGCGACTAGTCATTTATCTCGTAAAATCAACCGGTCACTCATATAGCGTCATAGAACAAGCTAAATACGATCGCGCGAATAACCTCGTTCTATCACAAATCCACAATGAAAGCGGACTGCGCGCGCGTAGAAACCGAGCGATAACCCGACCCCGACGACACTATGTATGTGTAACGGCTAAAAAATAATTGGCTTAACGATGCGTGTTGTTCATCCAGATTTATGGTTCGCCATTGTAATTTTATTTATCACGAATATTTTTCCCCTCGAATTTTATTTTACTACACGCGCAACAGCCGGAAAACAGCAACACTCGCGAGTCCTCCTTTTGCTTAACGTAAATGACATGTGCACGCGAAATACATAAATATTCTATATATATACATATATACAGGGTGTCCCAGATCAACATGGACAAATTTTGTGAAAGCATAGAACGGATTGAGATGAACAAAACAGTTCTCTGAATTTGTCGCTAGGTACAACAGCTGTCACATACTTACAGAATGAGTCGCTCTGAACAAAAAAGTCCTTTACAATGTTGCAAGAAATACATACATTTTTGAATTATTAATTAAAGAAGTTTCTGTACACAGCCATTTTCAATAATTAATAACTCGAAATTTCGTGTATTGTTTGCAAAATGGTAGAAGGCTTTTTTGTTCACCCTATTCTTTTGTGTTCCTCCGTCCGTTCTTCGACCTTAGAAATTTGTCCGTATTGACCTGCGACAGCCCGTATATATATATNATGTGAGCATAATTTCAGAGGTGAATTGAGGATATAAAAATCACACAAAAAGTTCATATAAATATTTGTCCTATTTGACTTTGTTTCCGAGTTAAAGACATTTTCGTATTTCACCAATTCTTGTTAGATGTGTTAAGTCGCCGGACTTAAATCCATCGAATTTTTGCACGGGTCACTTAAAAGCTATGATTTACAATACAATACGTAGGCTACGTTGATGTACTCCGCCAGCGGAATTTTTTTATCGAAGAAAATTGCCAGCGAATCAGGACAATACTCAGAATGTTCAAGCACATTCAAGAAAATCAACGACAAGACATCTAGAAGCTTATTTTCAAATCCAAGGTGTGATTACCTCGTACTTCCTTTAGAAATTGAGATGTGTGAAGAAGCTACGTTAGCTCAGTTTATAACGAGAGATTAATTAATGGAACACTCTGTACACACCTATGATAACTAATAAAATATCGCTAAGGCTTTATACACATGAATACAAAAATTATTGACCGGAAGAGTCGACCTTTCCTTTATACACGCTGTAATCACGGTACATTAAGCATCGTTTGAAAATTCGCCGATCAAATAAAGCAATTAAAAACGGAGCGATTGTGTATAACTAATACACACCGGTTGCTACGCTTAAACGATTCGCTTCAGCGCGGAGGATCCGCTTCCTGGGGCGCAGGGGGGAGGGGGGAGGGCAAGGGGAGAGGGAGAAAGACGCGTGCCTTGAAGCACTCGATCACTTGCAGGATAGCCGAGTAACGAATAGTATGCTAATCCGAGAACGTTACAGCGAGGCTCCTCGGCGAATCTCGCCTCGAACTTTTCGAATTGCAGCGCGTCTTGAACGCGCGTTGCTGCTTGGTCGGTTAGTGGAAAGCAGCGGTACGTTCCTCGGACTCGCCGGGGAAGTCCGTGAGAAAAACTCACTCCATCGCACCGGTAAAAATGTTTCACGGAAGTTCACTCGGGCGATCAGTGTTCCGGGCCGGGTGTAGAATAAATCTCGAGCCCGCGGCTTCCTTCCCCGATTCTCCGTCTCTCCGATGAGGGAAGACCGCTCGCGCTCTAATTTCGCAAAGTGCGAGAGTTGCTCATCCGTCGCGCGCTCGAGTCAAAAATGAGCGCGCGCGTTGTCGCAACAGACTCGTCGACGGACGGGAAAGGAGCAGCGTGGCGGTCGCTGTGAACTACGTATCGTGCATTTTTACCGGGGCGCAATGCAAATTCGCGATACGCGGGAATACAAAGCGCGCGCTGGCGGAAAAAAAATATTTCGGGACACACACGGGCGCGAGGAACGGCGCGATAAAATACTTATCCCAAGGCGGACCGGGCGAAATATTCAGTCTCGCCGCGATAGATGGAACAGAGCACGAAGTGGTCCGTCCTCCTTTTCCCTCGTGTATCTCCCTGTCTCTCCCTCTACCAACGGCTTTCCGCATGACTTTGACCAGGAATTAAATTTATCCGCAGACAATGGCGAGGGTCTCGATTACAACGACGATTGTAAAACGCATTGCGGCGCTTACGAGCCGGTCATGCGTGCAGCTGTGCATGCGGAGCATTAGTATGTTCCGCGGTATCGGGAGTGAACATTCTAATGGTATCGACTATCCTCCGCGTACAAACGCGCCCACACATATACGCGCGCCCACACCTACACACCGGCCGTTGGCAGCGAAGCGACGCCGTCGTTCCGACATCAAATAAAATCGAACGAGGCCATTTTCCGTGCGCCCACGCCGTTCGCTCCTGTCTTAAATGAGACGCCCGAATGAAAAACAGCACTCACTCGGGTTAATAGCCCACTGCAAGGAATAACTGTCGACGACGCTTTTGTCCTTTGGGTCACGATTACCGAGCCAGCCCGCGTCGCGACTCGCTCGCGCTAAAATCAACCAAACGGAGACGTGAAGCTGAAGGAGGGAAGAACGGGGAAGAAGCGAACGCGAGCTGCACCGACGACGAGCTGGCGAATACATGCGGCACGGGTAATCCCGAAGGGGAACAATTTTATTTATTCCACAGAGTGAGAGAGAGAGAGAGAGAGAGAGTGCGCATTCCTTTTTCCCGCTTCTCTATCCATTGCGAACTCGATTCTCGGATCACCTAGTCAAGCTACTACCACCGCCCTTATGTCGGCTGCCCGTTGCGTCTCTCTCTCTCTCTCTCGTCATCCACACGTGACACATAAGAATTCCGCGATAGCACCGTCTTTTACACCGTTCATACATTTACGGAGTCGGGCGTGCCTCCCATGACACTTGTATTTTATTAAACATCACATACGGATATATAAAAATGTGATATATATATATATATATATCAAATTTTTTTTTATAGACATGCATATACGAATACATGTACATGTATGCGCAGTTCTCTCCGTTAAAACGTGAATTTTTCCCCGTTGTGTTATAGATTCGCGCGTTCGAGAAGAAAAATTCCTCCATAGGGCAAGCAAACACGTAAAAGCGACACGAATGATCAAATGCCGAAGGTGCCATCCGTAACGACGAGGTGCGACGAGGATTTCGCATCTGCATCTGCTTGTTAAGCGAAGTAGAAGGAATAATCGCGACTCGTTAGCCGCTACCGAGCTTCCACGAAGATGTCTCTCTCTCTCTTTCTCTCTCTCTCATACACACTGCTTTCTCTCTCCTCTCTCCTCTCACTCGCTCTTTCTTTTCCTCTCTTTCTCTCTCCCGTCTCACGGCCTCGTCCCCGCCCCGCTCTCTTTCGCGTCGAACCGCGTATCCTGTCATGCATATGAATGAAACTGTTTTGCCGCGAGCCGAAAAAACGTCACGCTGTTAAACGACTCGCGCTTATTCATAGCTGCAGTCAACGAACACCCCTCCCCCCCCTCCGTCCCCCGGCGGAACTTCGAGAGACGATAATTCGAAGCTCGTTCCGGGCGTTCCCTTTGGAACCTTTGTGCATCCGTGATAACGTTTCGAAGAGAGCGCACACGGCTCCGCGCTTCCACTCTCCCACCGATGCTCGTTCATCAAACAAATCGCGGCGACCCCCCTACCGACTTAACAAGAAAATAATCCGGGAAACTCGACGCGAGTTCCACGTTTCCGCCACGTTTCGGCGTCCACCGTTTCAGGCTCGAGCTCTCTAAATTTCTCGAAGTAAAACCTCACTCCGTACGAGTGGGAATTCGCTTCGAGCGATAATGAAAATAATTAAGTGCCGCCACTCGGGATAAAGTGATGTTTAACTTTCCACAAGATTGAATGTCCCACTCCAACCGTGTGAATGTTTCACTCGATCGAAGTGAGTGCCTCATTCGATTGGCGTGAATATTTTACCGCAAGAAGAGTGGATTCTTTTAATTGAACATTCTTTGACACGTAAAATATCCTTATTTACTACGTTATTCCTAAGGTGTCATTAATATAATTTCTCCTCAGAATCTTCCCAACTACATTGTCATTTGGTCGATTGCATTTATATTGCATTTGACATATTCATTTGCCATTGTCTGAGTAAATTATCATCGTACGGCCATATGGCCTTACGAAAGCTTTATCCGATTTCCATATTTTAAACAAGGCCCGGATATACGTTGTCAGATCCGGCCCGTAATCACGAGCGAAACACACTGTTGTATCAGATCCTGACTAAATTACCTATATTCGGGAAACCTGATTAGACATCTGCACCAGAGTAGGCTTCCATAATGATATTGTAGCTTATCAGGATTGTAAAATCCGAGCTTTTACAGGTAAAGATAAATATATATGCTGAATTAAGCGCAGATCAAGATATCTAATTACAACAACACTTATATTACCTTATTGATACCCTATTACAACTAGCAAATTCAGGCTTTATAAGGGCTACTTACACCGCCATACTATAGCGTCCCTAATCATGCTCATATCAGGCTACTAGAATTTGCCGTACTTGGTTTCTGTTCGCGTGGCTATGTGTTTGAACTTCGGGATCTTGAGTCTGCTGCGTCTCGCAGTACGCCATCTCGTCTTGATTGATAAGTTAATTTCGTACTGTCTACAGTCACAAACTCTACAAAATTCCCTTCCTCTTTTCCGCTTATATTTTATAATAAAAATATATTATTGTTATATATATTAATAAAGTTTTGTAAATATTATTAATAATATTGAGAAGAGATGGAGAAGTTTTTTAAATATTTACATTTAAATATGCACAAAAAAAAATCTAGTTGCATTAGCTAGAAAATAAACAACCAGACGCGTTTTGGCTGAAGAAAACAGAATTTCTGGTTATAAGAACCATCTGGTTGTTCACTCTATCTGGTTAATACAATCAGGCATTTTTTCTTGTACGTTCCATGTGAAGCGTTTAAATTTCTCCATTGTTGCAATTCCCCCCTTTGGCATTGAAGAGACTTAGTTTTTAGGTTAAAAACAAAAAAAATTCATCGTTATGCTGCGTTCGGAAACATCCGCAGTGTGCACACTGCTAAACACAGTTGCTCTGAAACATTCGAACTGCGTTCGGAAACATCACTCATCTCTTTGATGTGCTTTGACTTCAGTCTCCGAAAATGTAACGTTACCGAACGCAGCCTGAAAGTGACGATAAAAGTAACGGTTATATTCGTTACCGTTTACCCGGAAAATTTAACTTCGTTACCGTTACAGTTACTATCGAAAAAAAAAAAAAACTCCGTTACCAAGTCGTTACTGATAAAAAGTAACTTGTGATGGTAACGCGTTACTTGTAACGCGATGCTTATATTTATAACCAACTCTGCCTATAACGTTCGCTGTTAGATCAGGTAAAATTCGGCAGGAAATGAAAATATTCACTCCACAGTGCACGAAGTGAATGAATACACTCTGTGAGATTGACAAGTCACTAAAAAAACCCGAGTGATTCGGTGGTAACTTCATTTTTCGAGTGGAACTTCACTCCACGACACCGGAAGATATTCGCTCCACGTCACATGTTGGAATGACTCGCCCCATAAGAGTGAAAAGTCACTACAATTCGAGTTACTTGTCGTGCGATTTTTCGAGGGGAGACCTCGCACCAAGAAATTCAAAGATCGTATCCGCGAACTAGCGCCTTCGATCTAGCGAGAGATTAATCATAATTAGAGGAAATGTACTCTTTCCCCCTTTGTAACGATTCTCCCGGCGCGGGCGCGCGTGTATTTCATTATCCGCAGTCATGATGGAGATATGAAGCTTTTACGCGACGGCAATGAGTAATACAAAATCTATCCGCGCGTCCGTTCGCTCAGTACGTACCGTACGTTACGTTCTTTCGTCCGTTGGTTTTCACGCGCGAGCGTAATTCGCGATTTTTCCCGCGCGCGTTCTTCCACGAGAATCCGAAATGAGGGAAACATGAGAATCAATCTCGCGGGTAAAAATGTATTCAGGGGTGTGCGTGTCTATTCCGGGTTGCAAAGATTTGAAAAATGTTCGTTTTAATGGTTGATGTTACGCGAATATTGGTTACCACCGAAGTGTTACGTGCCCGGCGTTGCAAGTAGCGGCACGTACCGACCAGAATATATATATATATATACACATCATAATATAGGCAATAAGATACGGCATGAATATACGTCGGGCGAAATCAAGTACGCATCCTGCAAAATGTAAATCCGCGGGGTCCCGAGTCTTGATCGTGCGAACGGCGCACGCTGATTCCTCGGAACGACCGTATTGTCGTGGCGGGCGCGGTTCACTTTTGCGCGCGTCCCGAACACGTTACCGGCGCGAATACATCGCCGCCTGATCGTCGTCGCCGGTAATTTCGCGTCGCGTTTTAGCTCGGCTCGGAACTTTTTAGTCAAATTGAGTAACGGATCGTGCATTGAATGCAAATCACCGCGACATTACCCACCGCGATAGGACCCAACCCTTCCCCGCCCCTTTCCCTCCTTTTTCCTTTCCATTTTTTTCTTTCCCCATCACCCCCTCTCCCCTCCCTTTTTTAGATAAAGTTGGACCAAACTTATGCGGCCAAAGTTATGCCGCGCGCACTCCCATGATTCCGCCCCGTCCACAGGACGCTCGGAAAAGTTTGCTTTTGACGCGGCAGGTTGCACGTGACGAATTCAAATCAGCCGTAAATACTTAAAGCAAACACTCGGAGGGGTACAAACTCGGTTTTAAAATAAAGCATTAGAAGCCCGACGAGCGACGGGGGGTAGTTAAGAAGGGCGGTGCGCGCTCGCTTGCCACCCGACCGCGGCCTTTCTCTCGCGAAGTTCACGGCGGGAACTTTGCGTAAACTCGCCAAGTTCGACGGTGAACTAGTTCATTGAACGCAAATTGTAACCACGATGAATGAGTCGCGGATATTTCGATTGCCCCGCGGGAACATCGACGAAATCGGGAACGCGATTCTCTGTACGCGCGGCCAAACGGACAGGATTCCGGAAAACCTTCAAGGTAATGTCTACGGCGGCTTTTACGCCCGATCCCGACGAAACACGCACCGCGCGGAGAGAAAAGAAAGGAAAATTCGTAGAAGCCGCGATTTTCCCCGGCGTGTTTCCGTTTGTTCCGCGGGATGCTTTTGATTGCGAAAGCGATGACGCTTATAATAGAAATGCAAAAGTGGGAAGTGCATGCTCGCAAGCTCGCGCCCGTGCGCGAGCAATCTAAAGCAACTATTTGGATTTTATTTCCTCCCCGACAAAGGAAATTGCCGAACTGCTGTTTGCAAGAAATTCTCGACAGTGTATCGGAAAATTGTTCTTGCACACACACACAGACACACATGTACGTGCACGACTAACGGTTAAAAGCAATACAAGTGGGGCAAATAAGTTTCGCCTCCGTTTTTAACTCGGCCAAGAACAGAGAAACCGCATTCGAACTTTTACATCTCCTTCGATCATACACCGTTGGAAAATATTGATTACTGTATGTTACACCGGACCGCGATACAACTTTCAGAGAATAAACTCGAAAAATATAATTTATAACGTTTCGACAGAAAGTCGAGATTTAATTTGCGAATTGATTAACGAGAGAAGTAATAGCTCTCGTACGGCTCGCGTTGAAATAATTGACACAGGTATTATATTTCGCGTTAACAGATGCGTTATCAACATAAGCATGCGGTATAAACATAGAAAAAATAGTTTTAAATCAATGATAAATATTTTCATATAATAATACTCTCATATTATTATAATAAATGTAATATTCTTATTTACATAAGAGAATATATCTGCACGGAAAAAAATTAGTCTTAAATAAAGAATCGATATTTTTATATATAAGCAAGAATATTATAACCTTTTCAGTCTTGAAATTCAAGTAAACCTTGCATCGATATGTTAAATTCTATCAAATCAAGACTGAAAATCTGCTAAAAGGATACTATGATATTCTTGCTTATGTATGAGAATATCTATTCTTGACCTGTAAGTTAATTAATTTTGTTCCGTATATTCTTGATTTGAGACTAATTTTTTTCTGTGCGGTAATACCCGACTGATAATATATCAAGCTATTTGATAACTAATAACGCGAGTAAAATTTTGAGTCCGACGAGGACGTGCGCGAGTAACGAAAATAAAAGTACAACGTGGCCGCATGACGGAGCTATTGGCACAACACCAAACGTCCGGCAAAACATGGAGTGAGTTTTTAATTCAGAACCGGTGGCGTTTGCCGGACCGGAAACCTAACAATCGCGCTCGAATCTCACAGGTTGTCAAGAGTGAACATTTCATCGGTATCTCGTGCTTCCCAGACTAATTCGCGACGGTGTGTGTGTGTGTGTGTATGTGTGTGTGTAGTGATTTTTAATTAATTATTCAAACGCATTCTCTCGCAGACGCCACGAATGATTCAATTTCGCGTACGACTCGCGATAAAGCATGTCAAAAATCGCAGAAAAATAATGGCCAAACGGCCGATTGGCGAACGCCGATAAGAGCTCGTCTAATATCATATGGATTTCATCAAAATACTTCGCCGTTTATCGTTGAGTCAACGATGTGACGTCACTCTATTTGTCCTCCCATTGAAAGCTTTTTCCCTCATCGAGGCGAAAAAAGGATAAAAAGAAAAAGATCCGTTCTCCACCTACCTCGCACGATGAGCTTGATCACAGCTTCCGGCGTATTCCGGTTGTTCACGAGACACTCGTACATACCGCTGTCGCCGGCGGTGACGGGATGCAGCTGGAGCGAATAATTTTTCAACGACATAGACATTCTGTCTCGAAAATGCCGGACGACGGTGGTGCTTCTGCTCTTATACTCGAGCAGCCGCATCCCGTTCGCTCGCCACTCGAGCATCAACACCAACGAATCCTCCGTCACACCGGGACAGCCCAACGTGACGGTCTTCCCAGCCTCGACGACCACCTCCTCCAGCGAATTCATGGCGTCTGCGAACACACAAGCGGGCCCTTCGTTACGTTTGTCGCAGCAGGCGTTATCGAGGCGATAAAAACAAACGCGAGTGTGGGATGGATGAGCGGCCGGATCGGCCGAGCGGAACGGACAGACGGACGGATGGGAAGGGTTCGCGAAATCGCCGGTTATCGATTCGGGATTTACCCGTGTCAGGACAATTTCAGCGTAGACGCGAATAAAATTCAAGAATGACCGAGCGTACACATTGACCTTACACAGCGCACACGTTATTCCCCTCCGCATGCTCGTAAGGTCCGGAAAGGGATTTTTTTTAAACCCGACCGCGTCGATTTTTCTTTCCAAACGAACGAGCGAGCGTAAGTACGCGTGTAGAGTCCCTAAAAGACAGAGTCCGGCCGCTGTAACTGTTTTGACAATAAAATGACGTCTATCGCGGAACACGTGCCCGGTAATACCGAATTATATATTGTTTTGAATAAAGAATTAGTCTTTATAGTAAGTAAAACTGTTACATCGTTTCTTGCAGTATTAAATTGATCGATAGTAAATTATAAATCATCATATTTCTATTTCATATTTACAACAGAAACGAACGGATCCAAATTAAAATTCTAATCTTACACGTACGGTTACTTTCAATGATTATTAATAACTAAAAATTTTGCGTGTTTACAAAATGGTACAAAAAATGAAAAAATACTGCTACGTCCAAGTAAATATTTACCGAGGAATATTGGAGTAGTTTATTTTATGTGGATTAAGTAAACGTTACTTAAAGGCAGCACTTTTTCCTTCCAGTGTGATACATTCAAATAATATTTACTTAATCCGAATAAAACTACTCTAATACTCCTTAACAAATATTTGCTTGAACGTTCTTTTTCCCGTGCAATTTTTTTCAACATAGAGAACTTTTCCGCTTAGTTTAACCGGTTCTACCTGCGCACGGTTACTCTATCAAAACTTTCCGAACATCCCGTATATTTTAGAAAACTCTTCACTTTATAAATTATATTCGTAATGTTATAAATTATATTCGTAAGCATGTTAATAAAATTATGCCATTTTTATATCAATTAAACACCCACGATTGTAATTTTAATTATTCTATCATTTATATTACTTTTCCTGTTGAAATTTGCCTCATTTTCACGTTAACCTCTCATTGGTTCCGCCATTTAATTACAAAGATTGACTCAGCCAATACGAACACGGACGGTCAATGGCCGGACTTTGTCTTCTGGGGGTTTTTACACGCGTACACGCTCCGCTTGCCTTCCTCATTCAGAGCGGTAAGTTTTAATACCTCGAAATCGCGCCCCCGACGAGCGAAAGAGCGCTTTAACCGCTTGTACACCGTCCGGGAGCCACCGCGACTCGCTCCGCAAACTATATCTCGCCTGAATACTTGAAGGGATTAATGTACGCGCCCAGCAACTACGGCTGCACCGTAGCTTCCGATCGACTTTTAAAATTTCACGTAGCCGCCGCCGGATCGTAATTTGCAACGCAAAATATGCGGCGCGCTCGTCCGTTCGTTCATTCGCTCGCTCGCTCGCTCGCGTTATGCCATATTGCATCACGGAATTCTCAATATGTCCGGGCGTCCAATTTTCTTTCTAACGAGTTCAATTTTTTCCTCCAACGGAGGCACCTTCGGTACACACCGGTGTACCGGTGCGCACGCACTATTGCCCTCCTGGATGGTGCAATATCGGCCGGAAAAATTTTTGCCGCGAAAATACACGCACGGACGGCCGGCCGGCCAGCCGCAAGGACGAAGGTCCGTGCGTGATTTCGCAAACATCCGAAAGAGATGTGCACGCGTGCACACACACACACACACACACTCATACCGTAGATGTATGTTACGATACAGCGGAGAACAGTGTGAACCCCGCAACGCGAAACGGCAAAATCGACGGGCACCGCGAAAAGCGGTAGGTCATCGCGAGGTAATTCACCAAGAGAGACTCTCCGTCCGCAATCTCTGGAAAAAGCCTTCGGCGTTCGGCGCGAACCTTCCGCCGGCATTCAGATCACGCGTGCGTATTCATACGTGCATAAAGTGCAAGTTCGAGTCTGCCGGGCATGTTTCTTCAGCGCGTCTTCCTCTATCTCTTCTCATTCTCTTTCTCCCTTCTCTCTCTCCCCCCCTCCCCCCTCCCTACTCTTAACATTTATATTCGTATGTTTCTACACATATTTTTCCGACACACCCTAAGCAGGCGGCATACAGCATTTATACGACATTTAGAAAGCAACATTCAAAATACTCGGCTATTTAGTTTCACTCGGAGACTTTCAGATTTATTTTAGACCGCCTGTAAAACTGCTTATTGTCTTCTCCGTCAATCTTTCTATCTTTTCGCATTAGTTTTCTCTAATTTCAACTTTATTATATCTTATTTAATTTACTTAATTTCTATTTTATTATTGTTATACATATTATATTTCGGGAATAATTCTTACGTTGTATCAACGTTGTATCACTGGCGAAATTCATCTCAGAGAGAAGGAGAAAGAGAATGCATAGTAAATAATTCTCTCTCTCTCTCTATTCTAACTACTATCCTCTCTTTCTCTCTCCTCTCTTTCTCTTTTCTCTCTCTGTCTCACCCTCTTCCTCTCCCTTCGCGATCGGTATAAATCACGCTTGCCCTTTGAACCGTACGCTGGACGAGCGTCTACGAAAACTCATTCGTCCGCCTTTTGCGGATATCGCGTTGGGCGATAACGAATTTGCCGTGAAATAATGTCCCCTCGATCCTCCGCGGGCGATAAATCTTTTTTACTCCTTTTCTCCCGCTCTCTTTCATTTACTCTCTTCCTTCCCCTCTCGAATTCCGCCTTTATCTCTCTGTCTTATTCTTCCTGGCGGTTCACGTGCGAAATACGTTCCGGCCGGGACTTCGGTAGGGATCGTATGTTCGAAATCGTTTTTTCAGCGCTAAAGATACACACGTTCCCCATTCGTACTCCAACTTTTAAACGAGCGAGCTTCATGACATTTAAAGATAAAAATGGATTTATATTGCGAGTTATTTGATTGATGAACCCGGTTAAGCCGGTTATCTTGAATTAGCGAGGTAAAGAGAGAAGGGGAAATGTATAATTCACTTTAATGTACAATGTGTTTTGCCGTGGAATCGTCTCGTCTTGTTTATAATGCATGAAAGATTTCCATTTTCAGCGCGTACAATCAATAAGGTGTCGCGGGACTCGTTTCTGCCGCCAAGTAGGACACTCTCTCTCTCTCTGATGAAATAAACCTCGATATTTATCGATTGATGAAACCAGGAGTAAAAACCGATCCCGGCCCGCATTTCCGTTGCTCGTTTTGCGGATCTCGCGAATCTCGTCACGTGGAAAAACACGTACCGCATATTCCCGGTTGCGGTGAGCTCGTCGCGAGAGAATAAACGATGCACTCTATTCCCGATTCCGACGTCATTAATCCAAATGACTGCGGGCGAAGTAGATACAGCTCGTGCGCGCACGATATCGGCCTGATTTCAAACTAAGTTCCTTCGAACGTAACATCAAAGTTACCGCGCGAGATGAACCGGCCGGCGAGACATCTCTCTCTCTCTCTCTCTCTCTCTCGCGTCGAAAGATATCTCAACGGAATTTTAAAGCATACACGTCGCTCTCCGCAAAGCTTCCTATACATCTCTAAAAAGTAGCGCGGATTCAGCGCGCGCTCTTCTTTGCACTCGACGTGCTGCTCCAATCCGCACGCGAGCACAGGAGGAATATGTGACCGCTCCGCGCCGATTAGCTCGATAGGATGCGCTTCTATGAATAAAAAAGTGCGGACGGGCGAAAGAGATGGCGAAAATGACGAGCAGAAACGAAGGCGAGCGCGGAATAGCGAGCACGCGGACAGAGCGAAAAGAGCAACGGAGGGGTTGGGAGGTAATCTGCAGCCGTTTTGCCGTTCGATCGTTTCGATAACCGCGCGGATCGCGCGAAACGACGACGACGGAGGAAGGGTAACAAGTGACGGAAAAGGAGGAAGCGGTGTGAATGCGCGCGGACGTAACCGCGCGATAACGATAACGCGCACGGCGGTCAACGAGGTATCGCGCGCCGTTCGTACGCGCCTCGGCGCCAGGACAATCGCGAGCGAGCTATACTCTTGTAAAATCTACGGACCGAGTCCGAGAAAATAAAACTGTAATTGCGCGCGCTCGCGTTTCGACACGGCGACGCGCAAAAAAAAGGAAGAATTCGCGAGCGGATCTTTGATACGCGCGCGCACGCGCGCGATCCGAATCCACGGGTGTCACGGCGATATCGGTTTTCCCCCGCATCGGGTCGCCCCATTCGACACCCCGCGCCAATTCCGCACGCTATTTCGCCGAACGATCCGCGCGAATTCGGAATAATAACGTCATAAACTTTCACGAGCTAGTAACTAATTTCCGGAGTCGAGCGCGCGCGCGAGTGTTCGCGCGAAAGCGACGCCCATATTCAGGCGTTGATCGAGCGAGAGAACCGCGAAATAACAGCCGATCGCGGAAAGATTCCGCACGTTGACGCGTGCTTTGGATGTGTGTGTGTGCGTGTGTGTGGACGGAATAACGTTTGTGCCTAATGCTCTCTCTCTCCGTTTGGAACTTCGGATTCGTAAGCGATATGACTCGGCGTACGCGAGAAGCGAGAGAGAGAGAGAGAGATGGATAGATGAATATATTTATTGAGTGCTCTAAAGAGACCCCCTCAAGCGCAGAAAAACATAACATTATTAATAGAAAATTTATAACAATCATACATTGATTTTAAGATTTTAAGATACTAATAATCAAAAACATTTATATTTAGGTATGTACTTTACACCCTTCGGGTACCCTTTCAGCCAACAGAAGCACAGCGCTACTGTAAATTTATTTAAGCGAGAGAGAGGGAGAGAAATGTTTATTGTAGTTTTAGGTAAGGTTACGCCGTAGATTTTAAGATTACGTCGACAGGGATAATTTAAGTATCGTTAACATGATGTTTACGCGGACATTTTCTCATACAGCCAATGTAAACTATGCAAAATATTATAAATTACATAGCACGGTGCAAAGAGAAAGGATAGGCTATCACCAGTAAATAGTTCGCGTGTCTGGTTTTGATGTTGAATTTTGAATAAGTCAGAAAGCATAATAGCGTACGATGATAACACAAAAGAAGAAGGAAGAAAGAAGATAAAACTGAAATAAAAGTGTAATAACGAAAAATGATGCAATCGATAGTTCACAGTAAGTAAGCGGGTGATAAAGCGAACGATGAAATTTGAGGGAGAAGAGAAAGATGAAAATTAAGAATGGAGAAGGAGAAAGAGAGAGTGTCGGGGGGAGGAGAGGCGCGGGGAGTTTCGAGGATCGCACCGAAGTGCGCGTTCCTAAACTTCAATCCGCCCTCCGCGCGCTGCTTAGTCCCGCGGTCCATTTCGCGCGCAAGTTAACATAATGTAAAAAGTTTGCCGGCGCAGTGGATAACACCAGCCGCCAGCCGTATCCCGGGCGCCGTGACAGAAAAATATACGCGGCTTCGCCGCTCGCGCGGTTTGATCGCGTTCGACTCGCTGCCCCCGAGCCGCGCGCGAGCGAGCACGGGATGAGACTTCGCACGCGATTTTCCCCTCTCTCGCATCGCGCGCGGAAGAAGCTCCGCGGCAGGTTTCACCGGAGTTTCCGAACAACCGCGGCGGCCGATGCGAAAGCGCCGCCTCGTTACTTCTTCGAACTTCGTCAAAAGTACGCCGTAAAAAGTTTCCATACCGATTCCGCCGCTATGCTTACGAAAAACCATAAATTTCTCCTATTTCCTCTCCTCCCCCCTCTCTCACTCTCTCTCTCTCTCTCTCTCTCTCTCTCTCCCGCTTATTCACGGTGGAAGGCTGTTACTCGCGGCGTGATAATTTTTCCGGTTTCACGGCACATTGAGTCGTGCGCTTTCCATTGAACGTTAAATCACAAAAGGGATTAGTGTTAATTACGGCACAAATCCCGCGTAATGTCACGATTGTGACAGACTCTCTCGAAAGGTAAGCGCGAGAGAATATTTGCGTCCGCCGGCTGCACGAACCGTCGGCCAATTATTTTATCCGACTCCCAGGCGCTCGTTAATTATTCCTTACAAAGTGATATTCGTTATACCTCCCCGTGGGGGAATAGTGGAGCAAACGGCATCTTGAATCCCGCATGGGCCTTGAAATTTGCTTTAATGCTATAGGAATATTACGAGAACTTAATGCGCGCGTCTCCATGTCGCCGAAATAGGAGCTTTCAAGCAGCCGTCTCTTTCGCCGACATCCTGAAAGGACTCGCCATTATCGCGAATTCTGTTTAACAGTCTCCAACGGGTCTCTTCTCCGAAAAGAAAGTGCGAGCTACGTGAATTCGCGCAGCGTACAGCAAATGAAAATAAGAGCACGGCGGTATTACACTTTCAGCTAGCGAAACAAATCGCTCGACGTTACGAGCAACTGACGCTTTATCTCCGCGAAACAGTCGCTCTCTTTCTTCTTCTGAAAAACTCCACGTATCTCAAAGTTTCGGGCAAGAAATATCGACAAGACACGCGCCGTTTTTATTATTTACTAAATAATATTGGTAATAATAATAATAACAATGGAGGAGAAGATGATATCATGTCACCTCACTTCACCCCATACTACATTTTGTACAATAACTTTTTTAATGATCTGTATTTTAAGTTTGAAAATGATCACGTTCAAAGTCAAAGTGTTGTTTAATCGATTCTAGACTCAAAGTGATATTGAAATATTTATTAGGACGTTATTTATAATAATGTAGCAACAATGTATAATGGGTCGAGGAGAAACAGGGATGGCCTCCTACTGAAATAAATTTAAAATATTGGTTTATGAAACACAGTGTTTTATTATATATTTATTAAAAATAATCTCTCTTAGAAGGAATAACAATGAATATTACTGTGAAGTTTTAATGTAGATACTGTCTCATTCATCAGGAGATAGATGCAAACTTGTCAAAAGGACAAGTTCGACAAAACGAGTAGACTTTTAAACTTAATTTGAATTATTGACTTATACTACTGACATGACTACTTCGACATGAAACCTCGAAAAAAGGCTGTATTATTAAATCTATTTTAATAGAGGCCAAATGAGGCAAAATGCTATTGTTTAACTTTGCACAACTTGAAATATATATGCAGCGGAATCATATATTGAATAACGAAGAAAACACTTAAATATATGTATATGATTATATCCCGGTCTACAATAAAATCACAGTCGATTATTCTCCTCACAATCGACTATGATTAGTCAGTTTCTTAAGGCTCAAGACTTAAAACACTTATTGTAAACCAGGACAATAACAAAAGTGACCAAGAAGCTAGCTGTACAATCGCATGGCGGACCAACGTGATTTTTTTTCCAATAATTCCGCGGGCCCGCACATCCGTTGTAACTTCGTGAAAAATTTTCATCCCGCGGAGATAAATCGCGGAGAGAGAGAGATACGCGTATGAAAATTTCAAAATAAGCCGCGCCGTCACAGCAGATTTGCGTATCTCGAGGCTAGATCGGGAAAGCGATCATCAGCTGCCGTAGTTGAAGCAACAATCAGCGGAACGTCCTGCCAACCCGGGCCCGGCCGGCCTAAAAATTGAATTTCATCCTCGTTCCCCAGGCAAGAGAGCAGAATGAGAGAAAGAGAGAGAGAGAGAGTAGACGGGGCGGCTCGGTGCCGTAAATTAATTTACGCAAATCTTCCGCGGGCATGAATTTTTCCAGCACTAATTTCCCCAGAAGCTACCACGCTCCGCGAGATACGGTCACACGGTCGAGGCAAGCCGTTACCACGGTAATTACCTTCCTACCTTCGTTCCGCTTCGTCTTTTTGTCTCATAACCAAGTAACTATCTTAATTGCTTTTGCTTTTCTAACTCTGGATACTGCGCTAAGTCCAGCTCGTTTTATATGGAGGGAGGATGCTGGCATCCCCGCCTCCTATTCTACCACCTTTGTCGTCTGACTATTCGCAGGAGGTTATCCTCGCCCTGGAGGTCGATTTAAATTCGCTCGCTCTTTTTCTCCTCTCTTTCTTCCCCCCTCTCTTTCTCTCACTCTCTCCCTCACTCCCTCTTTTTCTCGTTTCTTATCATGCTCCGCACCCCCGTACCGCCGATATTTTTTCATTACGCCTCCGACGTCCTTTGTTTTTTATCGGGACGATAGCATCACAACGCGAAGGAACCGGGGCGGCCGCGCGGCGAAGGCAATCTTCCTAAGAGAATCTCAAACGGTACGCGACGGTCGCGCCAATTTTCGCTCCGTTAACCATCATGCTGGGAGACGACGATCTTCGTTATTTCCCGTGGAAAATTTCGAGCGAGAGCGAAGATCGAGCCGTACCTCGGGACGGATGAACGAGAGGATTATCGCCGAGGAGGGGGTCGCGTCGCAGAGGAACGTCCGGAATGGCTTTTCGATCATTTCTAATCGCTCGAGATCTCCGCGCGCGCGAAGACTCCCGTGCTGACAATGCGAATAAATGATTGATATAGGCGAATCGGCGGAAACGTTTATTAACACTTCATTATCAGCGAGCGAGATCTTCCCGGCGGGGCCTTTCAGGGGGTTAAGTAGGATTGCTCTCAAAGCCCTGAGAACGGCAGAGGGGAGGGCTAAAAAATTCCGCAAATTCACTCAGACTTTTTCATCTCTCGCCACCACCACCGTGGTAGCCTTTCTTGCAGCGCTAAATCGCCGGCAGCGCCTGCAAAAGCGCACACCGTAACTCTCTCTCTCTCTCTCGTTCCCGGATTTCTGCCGTTTTCTCGCCGGCCGTCAAACAGATAAGCGCAAACGCATAACGCGAGTCTTCTTCAATTTTACGAAAGTAACGGGAATCTTGATACAGCTGATTGCTTTCAGAAACTCGCAACATCAGCGGCGCGCGCGCGCGCGCGCGACGCCCGAGAGAGAATTCATCTCGCCGAGCGGACGAGCAAGCGAACAAGCGCTTTCGCTAGCTTTTAACGCCGAGAATTATTACACCGGCTACTTATTACCTTACAACGCTTGTCGCCCGCACCTGCTTCTCTCAAACGTCGTTTACGACGTAACCTATTCATCGGGCTCTCGCTCGATACCCTACATTGTCTCCCTTTTTTTTTTTCCTAACAATGAGACGCCAGAACGCCTGTGTACGGCGTGTATGCGTGTATCTCTGTGTCTATAGATTACAAGGCGACGCGACATTTTCTCGCTCGCTCGCGTCGGAATCGAGATGCGCCATCAAGATTGCCGAGGCGGCACGTTCGCGGCGGCGCGACGCCTCTCGGCACCGCGCTGACACGACCAGTAATCAACTGGCGGCGGTAAATAACATTTTCATCGAGGAGTCGATCTGACAATAATAAGGAGGTCGTGCGATTATTTTCTCGGAACGCCGCGATAAACGGAGGGGGGAGGGGGCGTAGCTGCGGCAGCGGTCGATTAATCATCGGTGGATTCCCATCAGCCGGGGCATATTTGCACGGGCAAACGCGCGAGTTCGTCGCGCGGCCGGAACTCGCGCGTGGAATTTCCCTGTTTCTACGGTAGCTGGAAATCGTCGTAAATCCACGAATGATTCCCCGGGATCGTCTGTGCCGGCGCGCAGTACGTAAACTTCCTCGTTTAATTGCTCGCTCGGTCAAACGCCCTCGTTAATTACTTCCGATTTAATTAGCGTTTACCCTCTTACACCGGGGGGGAAAGGGGGGGGGGAAGAAGCGCTCTTAGCGCGCGGCGTGAATCATCGAATTTGAATGTGCTCTGACGCGATTCGACACTGTACCGCGAAATGCAGTCTACCTCTCCCCCCAGTCGTGTCGAGTCGCGCGTGCGACGCGCGCTTTGTAGTACGGCGACGGAGATGATGTTGGTCTTCCGCTCGAGCGAGTGAGCTAGCTCTCTCTCTCTCTCTCTCTCTCTCTCTCTCGGCACGGAGAGAGATAGGTTTGTGCGCGCGCGCGCATGTCTTTCTAACCCGAGTACTTTAATATAATTTCATAAAATACACGAGCGCCGCCGAAAATGTTTGCGGAGCGCCGGTTGTCGGTTGAACCTGATGAAAATTCGCTCAAAATTCACTTCGTTTCAAGACCTTCGCTATTTGCCCGATAAATTTATTTCGGGACATTATTGTCCGACGTAACGCCGTGAGCGAGATTCCCGGTGTTGAATTTCGCGGGGAGGGAAAAAGGGGCGAGAGAGAGAGAGAGAGAGAAAGAGAGAGAAAAAAGAAGGGAATTCCGCGCGGTTTCAGCGAGAACCACGCGCGATCGCTAAATGGGAAACGCAGCCGCTTCGATGTGGAGAAACAGCGCGCTTATATGCGCGCCGGCACGGTCGCGCTCGCGCCAAAATAGACGCCAAACTGTTAGAGCGAACCATCCGGTATTAGTTTCCCCCTTTTGGAAACTGAAACTCAGACCCGAAAGAATTGCACGACCCGATAGCCGACGTTCTCGCTAATGGAGCGTTCGCGGGAAACGAAACAAATGGATCCGCGCCCTCCAGCTTTGCTACAAACGGAGGGCTGCGCGCTCCGCTCCTTCGTTCGTTCGTTCGTTCATTCGTTCGTTCACCTCTAGCCGTCTCTTGGATTTATCTTGGAAACCTCGGATGGACGGAATTTTCGACGGACAATTTCGCGCGAAGCTTCTAACCTTCCACAGGGCAGGATCGATCCGCGTCAAAGAACACTCCGAGTCCCGGCTACTCGCAACTTTTAAGCTTCTCGTGAGAGATGTTATTTTCCACTCGGCCGCGCGGACGATTGTTCAGTCGCGCTATTATCTTGCTTTATTAACATATAAACTTGTTTCGTGATTAAGTCGCGAATCGAGTCGCACGCGGCAAGAAAATACGGCAAAAATCATGTAATCACTGTGCAAGACGTTCTTTCTCGTTCTTTCAGGTGCAAATAAGATCGTGTCGTAGATCTGAAGATTACATAGTCCGTATGGATATTTTACGTACAAATATTTTACGGCGAAAACGTCGCGATAGAAATAACCACAAAATTTCGTAATGCTGGAATTATCGTCGATATTATTATGCGTGTTGTAATCCTTGGTGATGTGTATCACATGATGTGTATCACCAAACGTAATTCCGGTATGGTGTAGCGTTACAAAATTTGGCGGTAATTTTCCCAACAATATCGTCTCCGTGTACGCGCGGACGTAGACAGTCCGTTACATCTCACGCATAGTCGCAAGGCGCAAATGTTACGGGACGCAAACTCGCGAAATCCTAATATTTGTCCGACATTTATTCCCGAGAGATCGATATCGCGCCGACGATGAATGGCACTTCCAACAACGGCGCTGTGAACGGCGAGTAAGCGACGTTCGCTTACTCACGACGCCGAAATGCGATAAGCAAGAATGCGCAGCCCTAAAACACCATCGGAGAATGGCGGCAATTAAATTTACATAGACCGCATAGATCGCGCGACGGTTAAGGTAGAGGCAGGCAGGCAGGTGTACTGACGTCCATCCGCGCCGCCGACTAACCATTTTCCCCCGTATCTGCTGCCATTTTTCTATTCTGTCACACAGCGGCACGGAAATATTCATTTACCGCGTCATTACGATCGCGGCCCCGCCACGTGCGCGCGAGGGAGGCGCGAACTGTGTGTGTGTGTGTGTGTCGTGTCGGCCGTGCGTCCCACGTAATTACTGTCTCGACAGGATCGGAAAAAGGGCAAGAGCGATATTTCAACACCCGGCGACGATAGCTCATTGCTGATCGCATTTTCGATTGCGTCAAAACAAATCATGGTCGTGCCGCAAAAACTCGCCGCGTCGAAAGGGATCGAATCACTTAACACTCTCGCGCGATATATATATATATATGCGCGTACGTATAAATAAAAAAAAATGGATCCTGGCGAAATACCGAAACAATTTTGCGCATGTTCGGGGAAAAGCTATGCGAGGGATCGATGAGAACGGTGTAAATGCGCGTACGACGCGTAATGCTCGCCTGTACCGACGTACCGAACCACGCGTTTCCATATTTTCCTCGACGAGCCGACATGTATTTTTGCAGGCGCAAGAGAGCCGGACGCTCGTTAAAGCACACGACGAACGCACTCGACGGTAATTGGATCCGATAAAGTCTCTTCATTACGACACTCTCCAGCGATTTCTACGCCTTCCACGTGTTCATCTGTTCACACCGATAATTCGGGGAGTAATGAAAAACGACGCACATCGAACGAGGATACCTTTTCGAGCAGGCGGAATTAATATCTTTTCCAATTATTTAATTGTTCCGTGTATAAAGCGAACACAGCTCTGTTTGCCACCTCATCGTCCACGCTCGTGAAAGCCAATATTATCTCATGTCACGTTTTTCTCAAATTTCAAACGACGATTTTCGTTGTTTTCGCGACACGGCTTCTCGGCTTGTCGGCTCCATCGTCCTCGGACGCACCTCCTAACGAAATGATCTATTAGAAACGCTGAATTACGGATTGTAAAAGTAGCATGTGGTACAGAGAGTGTCGGGAAAGCTGCGTGTAAATAACCAACGACCAACGATGTTGCCGCTCCTCTTTAAGAGAGGAGATTATACGAAGATGCTGGCGAACGCGTAACGCGCGAGTTAGCGTTAGCGTGTGGCCAAAGAGGGCTTGTCTAGATGGGCGCGAATATATATACCGGCGGTAACTCCGTTACATAAGTGATTGAGGTTAAACTCAGTGGGAAGGATTCGCAAACTTCTTACAGACTGCAGCTGCTAGACGCGCCATGCTTTCCCATCCGTGTCCCGTGACGTCGTCAGTTTCGTACGACGTTTCATGACGAGTTCGACGACGTGGATCGATATCACATTAAAGATACGTCCGTGCAAAATTTTGGGGACGAGAGGGGGGAGGGAGGGGGAAAAGGAGGGAACGTGGGACGCGCGAACGGAGAAATGGAATTTCTCCGACAATCCGTGTGTCGGTTGTACGTCGAAATATCGGATGTTGCTATTTTAATGTTGCTGAAAATGATATATCGCTGACCAAAACTCAATACAGAATCGATTGTGGCGCGTCAAAGCGCATGATTGATGGCGACGGCCGGAAATAAAAAATCGAACGCGTTCTAATATATTTTTACAATATTTTTTAACAGGTTGGCTGGCGCGCGACGGGGCGGCTGTTACGTTTCCGTTAGGAAGACGGACGGACGGACGAGGGAGCGATCTGCGAAGTGTATACTGCGAAAGTAATTAAAATGAACAATAAGCTCGCGTTCTGTTGCCAACTTTTAAAAGTCCATTTCGCGATATAATGGTACTTTCTTCGTTTAATTCTTAGGAACCAGCGAAGAAGACCGTTCTTATCTCTGTCGGAGACGGTATCGCTCGCTACCGTCGTTCCAAGAAAAACTTTATTACACGTTTAGTCAATTAAAAATCTTTCGGCCATCCCCTTTAATCGCTTTGTCGATGTCCCGGCTAAGACTGCAGGCGCAATTATTGAGCGTTTTCAGGTTGCCGTACATTCGGGATAAGTCTCTCTCTCTCTCTCTCTCGTCGCATTAACGCAAACTCAACTCGTGTTTGCAACGGTGGAACCGTCCCCGGCGTTTCATTGTTATTCTTACAATTGACTCACGGTTGTATATCGTTCGGTGGGAGAACGCGCGCCACCGTCTTAACGATAGCGGCTGGAAATGCAAAAGCGAGTTAGCTAAAATTAATCGAATTACCAGATCCTCCAGCGAATTCTGAGTGATCTGCATCGAACACTTTGTCTTGGAATAACTACCGACGTTCGACAAGGAGTATGAAGTGGTTAAGCCAGTTAAGGGTCTACACCAAACACGAATAATCCAATTTCCGCGCCGAATGCCGTGAGGTCAACAGAATTTCGGGCACGTCATTGTGCTACCAAATTAGGACGGCCACGCCTTAAAATACACAAACGGTTGCTGAACTTCGGCGGTCGTCTCTTACATAATACCGAAGAATCTCCGAAAATAATTCACCCGCGCAAATCGGGTTAGTGAGCGAAGCGTGTGTGTCTCATAAATGTGCTACCGTTCGCGAATGAGAATTTCCAACGAGATCCAAAAAGTCTCTGAAAGCAGATCCTAGTATCTGATCTGCCAAGTGCGGTTCGTTGTTCCAATCAAATTTGACTCCGCTGCATCCCCGATGGAAATTAATTAATCGCCAACGAAGTAATTGCCGCCGCTGTCACTCATCGTCTTATCCGTCAATAACGTCCCGTAGCATTCGTTTAACGGCCTGTCTAAAGAAAAAACGGGCAACTGTTATTTAAAAATCGTTGTATCAAAAGCTTTTGAATGAGCAGATAGAAAGGCTCTCTCCCTATAACACATTAATAGAGAATCCCAGTCATTGCTCGACTTTCGCTAAAAATGGACGTATTTAATGATAAATACCGGAATGCAGGAGAGATCGAGGAGGGGAATCAAATCGCATGGCAAATCGGATTAATTTAAGCTTTGAGACAGGTAGTCGTTAGTTTTTTGTCTCTCAAATGAGCGCGGAGGAAGCGCACGAAGTGTAACTGGCGCGATAAAACAACTCGCTTGAAACAAAAAGCTAACGACAACTGTTTCAAAGCTTATATTGATCCGATTCTCCCTGTAATCTAATTCGCCTCGGTCTATCCCACGGGGAATTTGAATGCCAAGAAGATGGTCCAAATTTACCAGAGAGCATTAATACCGTCTATCGGAAAAAAGTGTTTTCAAAGTAAAGCTCAGGATTAGATCCTTTAAAAGGACAACGAACCAAAACATTGGAGTCGTCTTTGCTAATGGAAGGAAGGAAATAACGCCGGAACATAGCCATCACAGTCATCAGACGCGAGTCCTATTGAAAATGTCCGGGCATTAATGAAGATAAAGTTGCGGGGAAAAAAGTGCACACGATGAAACAGATTTGTTCAATATGGCGATCTTTATCTTAAGAATATGCTGCACGGAGAAAACAAATTTTGCTGGAACAGCAAATTATTTGTTAATGTAGTGATAGCGAAACACATTTGCTCGGACAGCAGAAAGATTTGTTAAGAGTATGGATTGCTATTTGCTGGATTGCTATATGAACAGCAAAATAATTTGGTTATGCCAATTAAATTTTATTGCTGTCGCGACGATTATTTTCTGTAATTCTATAAGTTTCTCTGCTCTTTGGAGGGCAGAAACCATTTCTTATCAGGCTGACATTTCTTATTTTATAAGAATTTCCGTTTAGATAATTGCCGCCATTGCACTGATTTACCCTACTGATTGTGTAGTACATATGTAATTTTTTCATTTTTTTATAATAATTAGTTTAACCCTTTGCACTCCAGCCTAGTAATGCATAGAGGCTATTAGTTCCAAGTACATACCTATGATGTAGAAGAAAAATAGAGTCGTTTCAATAAAACAAAATTTTTATTTCTTAGCTATTTTATAACAAAACATATTCTAACTTATATTATAAAAGAAAAACATAAATTTTAGGACTTAAAATTTCTTAAAGTGCCGAGGCAGCAAAACAACCATGTCGCCGCTACGGCGACAGCGGAGTGCAAAGGGTTAAAAGTAATATCAGTCACGCTCTTATTAGACAGACAGCTTCCTTTATAGCAATCCTTCATAACCGATTCACCGCCGAAAAAAAAAAAGTAGAAGATCGGGCCGAACTTTTTTTTCAGCTGACTCGAAAATTCAGAAATAGGATATTATTATTATAGTAGCAATGAGCGCACGTGAACGTTGGGACAAGAGCATGAATTTCGTAATTATATCTCCTAATTATACCCGATTTAACTACGGTTCCTGTTATACCGCGATTTCTCAGCCGCGCAATATAATAATATTCGGCGATCTCGAGCGATGTTACAAAGTAATATTATTTCATAATAGACGTATTTCCATAAGTAGAACTCTCTGCAGGTACATTAGCGGGGCCGTCTCTCTCTCGTGCATCTATATCATTAAGTGAAATGGAACTCACGGTGAGCATATCTCGGTGTAATTAAGCATAACGGACGTCAACTTTCGAAAATCTTGATATACCCGGCATTCCATTAATACCAGCCAATCCACACCATCGCATGCTCGCGTGCACTTTCGTTTCCTGGAAATTTCTGGAACGCACGAAACACATTGTTTCTCAAGACGTCTCTATGAGAGGAAGCGCGCGTTACGTATCGCCGGCGCGCTCCACGGTATTGTACTACCGATAAACCTTCTTCGCCTCTCAACAGCACTAGAGGCCTTCCTCTCTAGAATCTGGTTCTCCGCCGGCGGGAACAAGTGCGGAAGGAGTGTCTCGGACCAGACTGACTTTCACACGCGCGCGGAAAAACGTGGAAATCGCGGCCGAACAGTCTCGTACTCCGGTCACCGTGTTATACCGCACGAATAACGTCACGTTCCGTGCAGAGAGCGCGTGCACACACACACACACACACATGCGACAATAAAGAGATTTTTTTCGATTCTACATTTTTAACGTATCTCCGTCAGTTCTATCGCGTTCCGGGATTAAGCGACGCGTGTCTCTCTCTCCCTCTTTCTCACGGTGAGAGAGGTCTTATTAGCAAGGCGGGAGAAGCTACCTGATCCGCGGGACGAATCCTTGATACCGTGCCATAAGTCGAAAACGGACCGCGAAGCATATATCGCTTTTAAATCCGTTAATGCGGGTTTGGAAGAGCAATTTGCATAGGTTCCATAGTTACGTATAGCGTCGCCGAGGTCGGTGGGCTATCATTGCGACAGGCGGAATCCCGGTCCTGTTAATCCGTCGGACTTTGCCCCGTGACGCTTCGGCGTTAAACAGGTCGCTGAATAGCGTCCTGCCACTTGTAAGTACGCGGCGGAACTACTACACTTGAATAAACTTCCGAAGTGGGATCTTTCGCCTTTTATTTCAAGAACGCGAGATATTGGCTTCCCGACGAAATCTCTCCCCCCCTCCCCAGTTCCACCCTGTCTCGCTCGCCTCTTTACCTCTCGTATTCGGCCATCCTCTGTTTCCCGTATTTCGTCTCTGTCTCCCTGCTTCTCCCCTCCCACCCTCTTTCCGGCCCCTTCTCGCTCTCTTTATGCGGGGATTCACACCGCATCCTCCAATATCGGACATCGTATGTCGGACGACGGACACAGAATGAATTCCGCATTGCAAACTTAACGTATCCGATCGACTTATTATTAGAGTAAAAGGTGGTATGATGGTATTTGCAGGTATTAAGGATCTCTTAAATATCTCCGCTATTAGGTGACTAATTCCAACGATTACTCATGGAACAATTTGTTTAGTAACCCGCCGTTTCGCAGCGGCGTTAACATGCCAATGTGACAATAGCCAACATTTGTTAAAATGTACGTTCACTTTTGAGCGTTTCAAAACGTTTTCACGGCACGTTTTAGCGTTTAAAAGATATTTGTATCCCGCAGGATAATAAACTCGAATTCTAACTGTCTCTCTCTCTCTCTCTCTCTCTCTCTCTTGCAGCGGGAATATTTATTATTTTCGCTTCATATCATTGATACGCATCTTAAAGCAAGGCGCGCTTGTCATGAAAAATCGAGGGCCATTCCATCGCGACGTCGATGACGGAAAGTGTTTCGTTCGACTCTCCCGCTGCGCACACCTAGAAACCACTCTCGTGTCCCTCTTTCTTTATCTCCCTTCCTCCCCCTGCCTCTGTGGCGCGTCGTCCCTCTCTTTTTTTCGCGCTCCCGACTCGGTGACGTTAAATCACACGAGAGGCAATAAATTCTACGCGCTTCCTGGACAGCTGATTCGGCAGAAAATATCAGCGAAGAGTACGAGGGAACAAGTATCATCGCGGCTCCGCGTTTATTTGTAAAATCAGGAAGCAGCCCAACATTTACACGCCGCTGCACGCGTTCGTGTAAGTTCGTGTAAATTGTATCGATATTCGCTTCCCTCCGTATCGCGCGGAAATCCGCAGACACAGTTATAACATTCTCGTTGTCGTGACGGACGATTTTGTCAAATTCGGCACGAGCGGATTACGCGTAACTGGTCCGTGACTTTCCTACCAATTTAAGATAAAGCGGGTCAAAGGTTTATTGGCGGAAGCCGAAACGGACAATCGGGGGAAGACGAGAGCAATAACCGCCGGAGAGGAAAACAGCGCGAGACGATTGACAACGACAGATAAGAGAAAAGGGAGAAACGGCGGCGAGAGGAAAAGAGAGGAAAGGGGGAGGGGGGACGAGGGGAGGAAAAAAGGAGGATAGCGATAGAGAGGTAGGTGGCGGCGTAAAAGCGAAGGTAGTTACCAATGGCGGTCGGATCCCTCATTTGATTCCGCCCTACTGAAAAAAATTGCATTTGTCGCCAGCAGCCTTTGGGCTCGGAATAAGATACGGTTCCGGCAAAAGACCGCCTTGGGGCTCCTTCCGCCGGATCAGATATTATGTTAAACGTTTTTAGTTATTCACTCGACGCTCCTCGGCTCCTCCCCCACCCGCCGCTACTACCACTATTACTTCTTCCTCTTCTCTCCTCTCCTTTGGTAATCGGGATCGAATCGAAGGTTCGCCATATCTCTCCCTTCTTCCGCCCGACGGATTGGCCCTCGAGAAGGAACGTGGGTAGATTATCAGCGACGTGGCAAGGGACACCCCGCGAAAGAACTGATAAAGGCGACGCGGGATAAAAGGCGGGGACGGAGATAATAATTCCAATGCCGATTCGTAGGTAATTCAATATTTAATTTAATTAAATTTCGAAATTTGATCCGGCCCAGCCGGCGGCAACCGGAGAATCGGACGAGGTGCGAGAGGCATTTATTTTTCACCCGTAATACACAGAGATATCGATTAGAGGATATCGGAGGAGCGCGGAGGAGATATCTGCGGGGGAAGTTAAGCCACGGTGAGATAAAGAAAAGGAAGAAGGAGAGAAAGAAGTGGAGAAAGTAGACGCGAGAATAAAACGCAGCAGTCCATACATTTTTAGGGAGTAACGCGTACACCGGTGGACGAACTCGCTTTTCTTTAATCCGCCTTATTTCTCCCAAGACATTTCCGAAACAAGCGCGAAACGTCGCCCGAACATTCGTCCCGTCTCGGCCGCCGCCGGTGTCCTCAAGTGCGCCCCGGCGTTTTGGTATCGCCCGGCCGAAAAAAAAAAAAAAAAAAAAAAAAAANAAAAAAAAAAAAAAAGAAACACTGTGAAAGACGTGGAACAGGGTCGCGAAACGGGATATCTCACCTAGCACGAGCTGACTATTTCCGCGTCAGACCTCCGTGGCAGCGCAACGTCCATTTTAATAACGCGTCATGGAACGGGCGTTGACGTTCCTCGGATGACACTGCGCCGGCGGGAAGGACAATGCTCCAATTCGGTAGGGCGCCGTTGACTGGAATATTTCAGAGACGTAAGGACGTTCGGCCAAGGGAGACGTTTCCGATTCCCAGTCCAAATAGATGGGGAAACGAAGACGAAGTGGAGAACGTCGCGGGGGCAAGGGAAAGGGCAAACACAGTGGCGGAGCGCGGAGAAAAAGGGGACTGTAATAAGGAACATGGCAATGGAAAGATTAAGGCGGTACGAGAGGATAAGAGAATGTGTGTATGTGAGGGAAATAGACAGAGAGAAAGAGAGAGAGAGAGAGGGGGGAGAGGGGAGGGATGGAGGAGAATGGAAGAGGAGGAAGTTACAAAGGAGCATAACCAGCAGAAGAGCGCGAGGTATGCAAAGTTTGGAACTTAATTCATTTCTCAGGCGTCTCACGCGGAGCTCGAACGTGCCCCGGCACTCGTACTCGTAGCAGCGGTCTCTTTACATCCACGTAGCGGCAAATTATTAACCACTTTCACCGTGTACGCGAAAAGTCCCGACAAACACTTCCGTCCGTCGTGGCTCGACTCGATTCTCATTCTTTTGACTGCGACGCGAACGAACGCGCGTCGTCATTGATCGCGGGGATCGCGGACGCGAACGAATCTCATCTCGATTATAGCGAATCGTATTTTCCCACTGATACGATGTACCTTTGGAAACATGCATGAAATATTTAGCCCCTTACGCGAGAAAATTTAATCACGCGAAAATTGCCTAAGTTCATCGCGCGAATACATAAGCGGGTAAATTAAAAAATTTTACCGGCACTCTCACGTCTCGCCTGTCATATTATGTTCTCTACCGTGTATACATTTTTTATAAGAATCTTGCGTTTTTCATTTTGTATCAGTGAGTGAGTGACGTCACTGGTTAAATAGTGTTAAATATTCCACTCGAGCGATTTATATGTCGCCAAGCGTCAAGAAACCGTGATGACAGATACGTATGAAATGCGGCGTAAACCGTTGTCGTAGAACCGTTGTCGTAGAACCGTTCGATTTAGGACAACGGGCAAGAAACACATCGATTTTTCACTTTAAACGTTTTGCCTAATTAACCTCATGAGACAGAGAGAGAGAGAGAGAGAGAGAAAGACAGATCACAGTGATGATACGTTTAAGCAAATCGATGTAAACGAAGTATCGAAATACGGAAAAATCGCAACGTGAATTGTAATTTCGCGGGTTGACATTATCGAAGTGCCATTTGTCGAAATTATCGGCGCAGGGAAACAGAGAGAGACAGAAAGAGAAAGAGACAGCGAGAGGGGGAGAGAGAGAGAGAGAGAGAGACGGGGGGCCACTTGGCTGTGAATATCGATTATCCGGAAGCTCATATTGAATGCAAATAAGCCATGGGTGTAGTTGTTTATTCGGCACTACCGCTCGCTCATTCTGCTCCATCGAAGTATCAGCGACCTACAAATTCATCGCGGCTTGTTTGCCCGAATGCCCATCGTAAACTATGATTAGGCGGCACGAAATCCGCCCCGCGCGCGATTACACGTATGAAAGCGCACCCCCGTATACAGCAAGGTGTGACGATTTGCTTTGATTGCCCCTCCCCTCCCCATCTAATGCGTCGTAAAGCGTCGCGTGCTTCTTACGCTAATTCCGGCCCAGTCGTAGATCACGAGGCTACGACCGGTTCGAGTATATATATAGCGTATTATTTACCGCTCTATCGGCGGCTCGCTTTCTTCTCTCTCTCTCTCTCTCTCTCTCTCTCTCTCTCTCTCCCGCGCCCGACGCAATATCGAGTGGGACCTCCTAATGTTGAATGCGCGTAACGTCGCATAACGACGTAACGCAATTAATGACACCATAAATATGCGTCACGTCGCGCGCTTACAATTGCGGCGCGTTTAAACGCAGTGATTACAATATTCGAACGATGCCGCCAGTAGATTAGGGACCGCATCGTTCGCACAAAACAGGTCTACCGTGAAAATGCAATATGCAGATCGATAAGCGTTTATGTTATACGGACGCGCGCATTAAACGCGTCACGCGAAGCTGCGAGTCCATAAATTAATTGTTAAACATATCAACTGCGTTTCATCGATCTCCCCCGCGCGCCGGGAAAAAGTTCACGCTTCCCCTCCCACCCCTCCTCCCCCGCCGCTGGCCCTAATTCTTTTATAATAACTATAATAACCGGCCCTGTGTTGCATTTTGCATTAGCTATTTCGCATCGCGCTCTCCGTTTCCGCAATTACAACGCGATACCGCCCGTCGACAAAACGCGAAATAAGAAACGCGAAGTAAATCGGATACAGCGAGCAAACGGATTACTCGCGCGGTCCGAAGCGGAGAGAGAAAGAGAGAAGGGGGAGGGGGGGGATCTCTCTCGGGTTGAAATATTCTGGACCCAGCGCGCGCGATATATACGCGCGGCACAAGGTGGAGTAAGCGACGCCGGTGTGTGGGACCAAGAATATCACCATATAGATAATGCTTTCTCACGTATCGTGTTCGTGATCTATATTTGATGACTCGATTTAGATATTCGAGTACCGGCGCGCTCAAAGGCCCCGGGCGTAGCCGTCCCGCTGTTCCATTCCACCTAGGATCGCTAAGTAGTCCGATTCCCGTTGCCTTTATACAGGAGGTCCCGCAATAGGATATCCATAGCTCAGAAACGCGTTCTTGGAGAAGAGAGCTTCCGAGATCGGAGAGAAGCGCTGATAAACGAATGTCATAACGCGGACCCGTTTCGTTACAGCCGGCCGTTCGACGTTATCACTAAGCGCGCGCGCGCTGCGGCGCTCCTCTTCTGCTTTCTTTCCATCTCGTCCCTTCACCTTGTAATCTATCGCGCCCAGCGTATTGTCGGTTGTTCTCGGGGATACGGAGAAACTACGGGGGACATCGGTCCGAATGAAGGAATAGACGCGGACAGGTGAGGCCGAGGATTAGCCGTTTCTCGCATTATCGCGCGGCAAGGACAATTAATTCTCGCGAAATCCGATCGGACGCACCTCTCATTATCGGGAACGACCGACGTAGTAGTCTCACGACTGAGTCGTAATCGGTCGAAATCCTCTTCTCGTCGGCGCCGTCGACGCGGCAATTTTCGCATAACCCGACAATAGTCATCGTTTCTTTCTTATGTAACCGATCATCTGGGGTCATTTATTAACTAAAAATTACTATTATTAACCAAATATAGCATATCATCGCTGATCTATCTAATTTATTATTATTTGGGAATATTGTAGGTATAAGATTCACTCGCTATTTTTTTTTAAATAATGAGGAGAAACCGAAAAAATATTTAAGAACCGAAACAAACGTATTGAATGTCTTATTATGACAGTATTTTGAATGAATAAAGATATTTCTTTTAAAAAACACTGTTTTATTGCCTATGTTTTATGAGGTAGTATATTTAAAGTTTTCGTAAAGAATAATTGTTAAAGAAGATTGATAATATATTAAATAACGTTCATTTTATAAAAATGCAAAATAAGGCTATATCGTGTTCGGTAACCGAATTGCTAAAGCATCCTGACTATCGAACATCCTAACTGCATCCTGCCCAACGACTTTTTAGAGGTTTACACTATAAATAAGACGAGTCACAACCTATTATTGTTGCACAGGTGGTCTCTAAATGTTTAAATGAAAGGTAGGTATTATATAATATAGGATCAGTAAAAACAATTGTGACATGAGCTTCATTTTTTAACCGTTAGGATCTTTACAGATCTCCGATTAAGAACGCCGATCTCGCCACGCGCGAAAATGCCGCGAATTATTTGTTAGACGGCATATTTATACCGCGGCGATTATAACTTACGTAAACTCTAATTACGGCGCAATTTCTTTCATTACGCCGCAGACGTTGACTCTCTCTCTCTCTCTCTCTTTTCGCTCTTCCTAGCTCTGGAAAAAAAGTTATTATACTCGAAGCCGTAAATTTTAATTTTAATTTTCGCTTACTCTCTCTCTCTCTACGCGATCCCGAGATTACGTGCTCGGAAAAAATCTATCCGATCCATCCGGTTTCGCGACAGAACGTCGGCTGCGGTTTTCTATCCGCGCTCGGTCGTCCGTAGTTTTATAAACTGCACCGGATGCTCGTCTACCTTTTTTCGTTTTCCATGCCGACCACCTCGTTGGGGCGGTGCTTTTGAATAGCGCACGACACTCGAAACAATTTAACTGACAATTAGAAGCTCGTTTCACGTTATCAATCCTGCGGTACATGTGTGTTTTCTGTCTCCGTCTCTTTGACCGTACACACCGTGTCCTTGTTATCTGTTATCATCATCCGTTTTCAACGTCAGATAATTTCCCATCCGAAGATCTCAGAATAGGGAAGACGTCAATCGTTTTTGCGACGATAATATATATAACGAGACAAATTGGCATACAAAGGACACGGAACGACGACACAAACTTTTTACGATATGTACACGTAACGAAATAAACTGACGCGCGAAAGGCATCCAGGCGGTGTCGGATTATGCTTCAAAAATTACACAACCCGAATTCGTGTGTTGTTTCTGGAAACAACAATCTAATAATACAGTTTTGAGCGCGCACAAATTATATACGTACGAAATGCGTCGAAGAATAACGCGAAATAAAACATCGCGAATCCCTCGTTACTTATGTGTTCCAAACATAGATTGCGTTCACGGATCACCGGGTAAAGGTATATTTGTCGTAATCGGACGAAATTTGATTCGACGTGTCTTATTCACACGGACCGAATTATTTCGCCGAGCGTATCCTGGAATGCGTAGAATAACAGGTCGAACAAGTGCAGCTCGGGAGATCGGATTGCGAACTGTTTATTCACATCGCGAAATTATATATACGCGTATTCTTGCACGTGGAATAGTGTCGATGCTCGTGCGTGCGTGCGTGCGTGCGCACGCGCACGCACACACACACACAGCCAACGCACAAAGCCAACGAAAAGCGGCTCGACGAAGAATAGAATTTTCTTGCCTGGCTGGGAAAAGACGACCGCCGGCGATATTATTCGAAAATATTCCGCCGAGATCAAAGCCGCGATGAAAGGCGTTTCTGTTGCTCGAACGGCTTCGTTAACAAGATAGAGAAGGGGTTGTTGGAGGTCGGGGCAGAAAGAGGAGAGGGAGACAGACGCGACAGACGGAAAATATATATATATATATTGGTATATACATTGATATATTTCCGCATGAGGCAACGCCTAAACGCTCCTTCTCATTCCTTCCTTCCTTCCTCGCGCGAACCTTCGCTATCCTTTCTTCTTATCGCGATAACGCGAAGGGGCGGCTAACGACGCGATTAGAAATGTTAATGATGCTTCGCGAAGAAAGAAAAGAACAAACAATTCCAATTACATTAGTCACAGGAACTCCCTTCCCCCCTCCCCCTTCTCTTCTTTTCCTCCCTTCACCGTACTTCATTTCGTAGCTATGGACATTTACGATGGAGGAAAGATCGAGGCCATATCGCACGGGTTAGTTGTCACAGAGCTTACATCTGACTTAATAAGTAAAGAAACGTATTCTTCTCTATATAGTGTAGGTTGCTGGTATCGTGATAATTTGGTGTACACGAAATAATTCATGGCTGACGTATTGCATGTGGCGATTGCGAGCAATTTTTAGAAATTGAACGTGCTGAGTAAACTTTTTCCCGTCTCTATTTTTATTGGTCCGTTGGTTTTTTTTAAATTACTGGTCGCAATTTCCCTGTAGTCATAAAAAATATTGCAGCTCCAATTAACTTCGCTTGTATCTTTTTTAACTGTTATTGCGAATGTTTTTAGAAATATATATTTTTTTTCATTCTAAATGACCGTTCGAGGTAAGTTGAGTTCAAATGAGGTTCCTGCTTACATATCTACACGAAAGCATACACATGGATCAACGAATCTTGTTAAAGCTGTGTTGGAGATGTTAAGTTCATTTTCGAATCCGAATCGAATCGACAAAATCCCACCCAAATCGGACCGAATAAAATCGAATTGAATCGTTAAAACATAACGTTTAACAACAATCATCGAACTCAATATGAAGATAGTGAAGGGAGACTTCAGTATGACCTCAGTCTTGTGACATCAATTTATTTTAAAGCAAGATATGTATATTTAAATATCTAAAATAAAATTGATATCGATGAAATATATTTTATTCGAGGTGGCGGTAATTAAAATAGATACGACTGAAGATCATAAATCAACTACTAAATTACTAAATCAATCAAATTATTAAGTCAATTACTAAAGTATAATGGTTTGAAGAGCGTTGACGTTTACAATCAATGCAGAGACTGAATGAATGATTTTGGAAATACAATTTCATAAAAATATATATAACGCATCGCAGATATATAAAATGCCCCAGAACTCAATGGACAAGTTTCATGAACACGTAGAAGCGATTGAGATTAACAAAAAAAATCTTGTACCATTTTGCAAACAACATACAAAATTTCGAGCTATTAATTATTGAAAATGGTCGTGTATGAAGACTTGTTTGATCAATCATTCTAAAATTTGCGTGTTATTTGCAATAATGTATATCAAGTTAATATTTTTTTTCCAAAAAGCTGAACGATGTAGTCACATTAAATAGTCACATGATATTATGAAATATCGCGTACATCCTTTTTTTTAACCAATATGTAAAAAGTGTGACAACAAGCCGCTTCCTTTCTGATATCGCGATCGAAATTAGGTTGGCGTGTCGTTACTGCGCGCACTCGACATACTCACTTCTTTCTACGGACACCGCGCTACTAGCTGGCGTTAATTCGCAAAGAAAACCTCCGTCGAGCCCTCGCGATCTCGCGTGCAAATCGCCCGGTTCGTTTCACCCCGTTACATGTTCGTGAATCCGTTTGAATTCAAATGCGGAACCTCATCCTCGATCGGAGGAGTAATGTCTCGGTTAAGGCCGTCTTTGCCGGCAAGACGGAATATGAATGAATTCGCTATGAGGCGCACGCCAAATGAACTGGCCGCCTTTGCATGTAATCGCGATCAATGGTCGACCGTCGGTATATAAAGCTCAATACCAACCCGTGGCGGTGAAATAGAGCCTCCCACGTAATACCGTCCGAGCAATTTCGCGATTTCACGTCGATTGTTAAAAACGCCGGGCAAATCGTCAATATGGATTACAGACCTGCTCACAGAATACTAAGTGCCCGCCCCTCCGACGATGAGAGAGAGAGAGAGAGAGAGAGAGAAAAATAAATGAAAATATTTTATTTGACCGAAACCCCCCATTCACGCAGAATCGCGCACCGAAATTGCAAGCTTAAATAACGTATACAGGAGAAAATAAAATACTCCGTCAGCGAAACGGTACAATATGAGGGGCAATCGTGCGATTCTATGTGGCCGCGTTAATACGCGATACAACGCCGTCAACGTTACAAGTCGCAGTTTTATCGTCACACTCTGCTTTCAACGGGATAATGAACCATTAATGAGAAATGGCTCGCGTACTCGGGACTCTGTTTTTTTTTCTTTTTTTTCACCGACGTCCATTCCCGCGTTCTAGTGTCGTGCGCCTTGTTCCGAGCGCTTGTTCGTCCGGCAATGAGGCTTGACTGAGTGAATTAGCGACGATGATGTTGCCGTGACGTTTATTTGGAATCTGACAAACGTGAATGCGTGTTAATCGATCAATCGCATTCTTGAATCGCACGTCCACGCGTTGTACATCATTGCTACGACGATGGAATTCGATTCAATGAAACTTGACATGAATTATGTCCATCGTGTTTAAACTTGCGGAATTTAAAACGCACCGATCCACGAGAGAGAAAGAGAGTTGAAGTCGCGCCTTCAATTTTCGACACTTTGTCCACCGTCGAGGTATTTTCGTGTGTTTGTATCCGCAGGATTTACAAGTCTTTTACGTATCGTTATGCGATTTATCTCTATCAGGCGGTACGTGCGCGGGCGGGTATCAAAGAGAACGTTTCCTAAGCATGCCGCGGTAGGATCAAATATCGGAAAGCAAGCCTCGATACGAGCCCCAAGCCAGTCATTCGAAAGTAACTTAAGATCTTGACGCGATCTCCGCCGGTGCCGTCTTCGTCGGCTTTCCTCCTGGGCCGCGGCACACAGAGAGGTAACTCGCATTCGGTTTTGAACTTTCCATCTGAAAAACCGGATATAGCAGCGACTGCTTTTTCCTTGTCCATCGCCGCGCGAACCTCTCTCTCTCTCTCTCTCTCTTTTTCTTTCTCTCTCCGGCCACCGGCTCCTTTGACACCTTTCTTTTTTGTCCGACAGGAATTCTCCTCCGATCTAATCTCTACGGCGACTTTTCCGCACCTTCTTCACTGACACGGAAAGAAAACGGAAATACCGCCCTTTTTCATCCGTGAGATGTTTCCGCACTTTGCTTCGCAATAATTCCCCCCTCGCCGTCGTGCGGTTGCGCGGACGGTGGGACTCGTTATGAATCTTCCGCGCGTGAAAGAGCGGTTAATCGCTGGGAAAAGGAAAAGTACGAGCCCGCGGAAATGGGGAGAAGAAAGTGTCAATAAGCACGCTTGCGCGCGCGTCTTGTACGTATCGCTGCGATTAAATCGGAAATTTTCCAGCCGATCCGGTATCGTCGTTTCGCGTACTCGCGTTGCAGAATTTCGTTATGAATTAAAGAGGACTTTGACCGCGATAACTTTGCGCGTCCTTCCTTTTTCCGGGGCCACATAATAATAATAACGGATCTCCCGAAGTCGATCGTCCGATATGCCTTCGCGTATCTCGCGACTCGAGACCTTTGAGCACGGCATCCTTTGAAGTATTTGGACTTCCGCGGCATTAATATTTGATAATATCGTAAACGAAACGCGGAGCGTATATACGAACGCCGCAGCCAATGGAGTTGACGATAAAAACGCGGAGCATCGGCATTTTCTATGAGCCGCTAATTGAATCCGCTCTTTGATGGCCCCCGCGCGCGCGTTCCTTTCCGTTTAAACGCGCCGTCAATGCAGCCGATCCCGAGCAAAAGCGGCGACGCATTAATAAAGCGAGCTTAAAAATTACAACATCGCGCCGAAACCGTTTGAAAAACCCGGCTGTCGCGAGGACATATTGCGTTTGACGCTCTTGAGCGTCGTGCCTCGTGGCAAAAGACTTCTCGATAATGACGCAGGATACACCGGACGGACCCGTCACAAAAGGCGGAAGTTCGACGCTCGGCACAATGTGGCTGGCAACAAAGCGGATCCGTGCGCGAGGCGATGTTTATTAATTTTGCGCCGCTACTTGTTTCCACGTTAAAATGATGTTATACGATAATGCTTATGCCTCAACGTAACGCGACGTATACTTACTAACGATGTGATCTTATCAACCTCGTAATTTAATGCGGACTAATAATGTTTTGGGGGGGAATATCAGCGGATACAGGAGGAAGATTTTTATTGCAACACTCGGGTCGTGCATAGGCACGCGCGTCGTGTATCTACGTCCCGCATGAATGATGGATTCTACACTGGACACAAAATTTGTAAGAACAAGTACTAAAATTTGGCGAATATTTGCAGACCAAATGCTTGATTACTGCAACCAAATGATTTAGCTCCGTATACTATATACAGGATGCCCGGTATGTTTCGTACATATTCGCTCGTGCGCAGATAGAAGGGGGTGAATTGATAGAATAGGTAATCACCATTACGCGAAATTCGCAATAGTTAACGAGAAATTAATTATTTATAATCACAAATCATCTTCGGCCAAAAGTATGGAAAGACCAGGAATAACTTTATACACGGCAAACAATTTTGTATTAAATCTAACATATTTCACATGTCCCAAACGGTCCGCAACAAATTTTCGTGATAATTTCTTGTGAGATGAATATGCTGAAAAGTAACGCAAATATTATGTTTATGTGTAAAAATGAACACAAAATTAATACGTTAATTAACACCGAAGTGAATGAACAGAATGAACGCTAAAATGCGTTATTTTAACGCTTACACACGTTGAATATCGACACAACACAAAACATGTTGAGACACACAAACACAATATGTTAATTTTTAATGTTAAATTAACGCACACGAGTATGTTAAAAATTTAGCAGGAAAATTTTAACAAGGACCGATTTTAACCAGAAGTACAAAATATTTTTTACTATTGTACGACGCCGCGTCGTGTGATGTGAAGCTCGTAAATTATATAGATCATTATTGAGCTCAAGTACACCGCTGAAACCGAAATCGCTGAAAGAGATCCACACACACGCAACGTCAGTGCAGTGGTGCAATATCGGGAAAGCAGTCGGGACTAGTAGCGCCATGAGCTTCATGAAGTCCCTCCGATCATTACACCGTGTCCTTTGAACGTGGGTAAGAAAGCGGCGACAAAAGGATTCGCTAACTGGAGTGATTCCTAATAGCATTCTCACGGTTCGGTCGTTTCCATTTCGCGTTACACATTAAACGGCAAGTAAATTAATTGTGCCCCCTTTCCCAGCGATGATTCTACGGCGCGGCTCTAGTCGAGTGCGCCGAGGAATTACTCGACTTATCAAGGGATTTCAAGAAAAATTAAAGGCGGAATTGCGCGGTACGACGCGGGACCCCCGTCTCTAACGAGACCCGTTCTTGAGTACGACTCCTTTGACGATCAAAGGACTCCTTCTTGAGCAACGAGCTCAACATCCGACCGACTTTTTCGTCTCGATTCTCCCGAGAGCCGCCTTTGTTCATTGCCTGCGATGGCTCTAACAATATCTCAAGGTGAGATAGATCGGAAAAACTGGCGCTTTTACCGTTCTATATGTGTACGTACGGGATAGCTGCGATATCCAGTTGTGATTTGCATGGCTAACAAATTCCCACAGGCTAGCGTATTTGAATTTGAAAAGTTATGTAAAAAGAGAGAGGGAGCACCGAATCAATTTATACACCTAATATTATAAATCTATACTTTACACGCCCGGAATTTTTTACCGTTTTCGCGATGTTACGTTATTCTACGCCGAAATCGATGGTAATTAGATAAATATCATGTCGATTATCCTTTCATCTTGTCTGTTGTATTTTCCTTCAACAACGGCAGAGGATAAGTGAAAGCTATAAGCTATAAGCTCGGATTTTTCCACCTCGCACAAAACTCTGTTTGCCCAAATTGAATGTATCACGGGATAATGTGAATATAAAAGGCCTATTTCCCACCCCTAATTCTTTTCTGGCCGCACCGATAAAGAAACGCTAAGAGCCACTCCCCGATTGTGAAACACGCTATCGTAAACAGCTTCGAGAATATTTAATCCTACGTTCGTTCGTGGGAAGTAAGCTTTGCAAAAAACGTCTTCCTGATGTTAAAAGGTCTGAACGGCGATTGCGCAAAATCTCACGGGGGACAACCACTTCGGGATTTTGATCACCAGAGAGAGAAGACCCATTAAGTGCCCATTAATTAGGAAAATAATTTAAACCCGGGTGAAGGAAACGAGCTCCGTTGCTGTGATTAATTTTCCGGTTAAACATCCAACAATGATTCGTTGACAACGAAAACTCGTTAAAGATACAAACGTGCTCAACAATGTTAAAAAATAATTATAAAAATGATAAAATTACAGTAAAACGAGAAAAGGGTAAAATAAAACTAGTTTTTAAAACTGGCTATCCATTGCTTCTCCTCACGAATTATCTCGTTAAATCTCAAAATCCACTTCTCCGTAATATTTTAACAAAAATTATTGCGGGAATCTTCCACGAGCGCGCGCACGGATAAAATACGGGAGCGGCGTGAACGAGGAGAGCGTGAAACGAACGTCACGCGGGAAAGCCCGCGAATTGTTTTCGATTTTGCTTAAATTCCCGTCAGATAGCGGATCTACCCGCGACAGTAAAAGATGCACGCGCCCATTGGGACCCGTTGGATACACTCGGAAGCTCTTCATCGGCGTATCATTGGGGTGTACGCATCGCCGCTTGAGATCTCTCTTCCGGCCGCGTTACCGCCAATATACGATTTCGCCTCAATATTGGCCATAAACGAGCAACGCCATCACAGAGAAGAAACGGCAAGGGAAAGAAAAAGAGAGAAAAATAGAGATAGATAGATAGATAGATAGATAGATAGAGAGAGAGAGAGAGAGAGAGAGAGAGAGGGCTTCCTAGCTTTTGCGTTAAATCGCAGGAACGAGCTCGCTGCACACCGCGATTCGCTCTGGCCGGATTCGCATAAATCATTCGGTGACCTGAAATTCTCGCGCTGTGCAAAGGGGCAGATCTTTCGGTAAGAAGATATAAATTAATCCGAGTCGCTAATTCAAGCTGAGATTTCCACGGCTTAACTTTGCGCGCTCTCTACCCTCTTCTTCTCTCACTAACTTTCTCTCTCTCTCTCTCTCTCTCTCTCTTCACACCTCCCTCTTTCCCGTTCTCTACATTATTCTTTCTCTCTCTCTCTCTCTCTCTTTTTCTACCTCGCGCTTCTTATCATTTATCGATGAAAAGCAAAGGAGGACGCGTTATCGCGTCGGCTCGACGCGGAAACAGTTAGCGACACATCGATTGCGAGCTGCGGCAGGTAACTGGAACACGCGTCGAGCGTTCCTTGAATCCTGCGATCAATCGTGCCGTTAACCCGTAACGAGAAGGCGCCGCGGAAGGAGAAGAAGAAAGGAAGCTAGCCGACCGCGCGAGCAAAACGCGGGCGAAAGCCGCGGACATATTCACCCGGCCAAATTGGGTGTATCTGTCTGACGCACGCGAGAGCGTAATTCTCAGCCCGATGACTAATCGCGCGATAAATATTTCTCGCGCGAGAAATATGTAAAACACGCGCGGAGAGGGGATAGCGCGAGTGAGCCCGGTGAATGCATTTTCGCGCGCGCGCGCGCATAAAACACGGAGAGACGGCGGGCGACTTAACCGCCCGCCAGAAATATTCCGCGGAGGACTAAGAGCCCGTTTAGAAGCGTCCGTCGGGCCCGCCGGCGGAAAACGGTGGGAAAATACATTGCGCCCCGTTAGAATTCCGTTTTTCACCCCGGGGGACCACTCGGCGCGATGTTTACTCGTGCGTGCAGTTCGGCGCTCGTTCGAAAAGGAATGAATTAAAGAGAGGGTGTGGGGGGGAAGGATGGCGAGTCCCTTAGTCCCTTATCGCCTCTTTCGAGCTCTCCCCACCCGCTCCTTTCGTCGGACCTCGCGCGTTGTTCCCGCCGCGAAATCTAAACCGATCGGGCCGGACCTAACACGAATTTATTCGACCGGCCCATGAAAAATGCAGCGCGTCAGCGCGGAATAAATTTCGTTAAATTTACGACGTCGCATCTGCAGATTAAATTCGCGGGGGTTCCGTCTTCCTTGCCTTCGCCGCCTCGAGACCATTATTTAGGTCACACTCGCGATCGGTGTAGGAAACTATGGCGCGCTTTACCGATGATAAATCCATACCGCGAGACGGTCCATTGAATGAAGTATTGGATTGTGTAAAAGGTCTCTCTTCGGATTTTAGAGAGCCGAGCTAACTCGGCTCCGATCAATCCTACGAAATTCTCTTTCTTTCTCTCTCTCTCTCTCCCCCCTACCTCCTTATATTTGCGGGAGCACGTCCACCCTTTTAAACTAAGTACATTAGTCATCGCGCGGCATGCGCGCAAGTAAATCCGCCGGCCAGAAGATCGCGCGCGCGCGCGGATGCCACGTCGGAAAATTAGATTCGCCACTCACCAAATTGAAAGTCACGGTGTACCTGTATCGCTTTAATTCCGCGGCGTGGAAGGATCGGCTCTCGTAAATCTCGAGGCGGTTGCGCGCACGATACGGAGGGGAGTTCGCAGCCAGCATTGTTTTATATATATACGGCATGCAGCACGCGGACACGCGGCGACGCGCGGTCGCTCGAGCGGCGGAAAACGGCGCGCTGAGTGGATTATGGAGCGCGTGTATTCGTTATATGTAATCTCATAATATTTCTGTTGACGTCCGCAGTTATGCGCGCGCGGCCGTAGCGTACCAACTCCGGTGCCGGCGACCCCCGCGACTTGGAAACGCGCGATGATTTGTGGAGCGTGTCACCTGCGCTCACCGATCGCGCCGATCGCGCGATTACTCATTTCGGCTTAACGGCGGAATCCGAAAAAAAGAATTTGATCGACTTTTTCATTTCAGATATAAAGTCCAATTTCAGTCATATAAATTAGATTCTCCCTCCCCCCTCCCCGTGCCCCTCCGTCCGATCGAAAAGCTCGGGGCTGTGAGGATTCGGTGACTTGGCGAGAGAGAGAGAGAGAGAGAGAAAAAAAGGGTGAGAAAATTAAGGGAGATTCAATTTTGGCGAACGCGCAAATTAATTCCGAAAAGGACGTTCTCCTGTCGTTTAATTCTGAAATTTCCCGGAGAATCAATTTCCCCGCGCGTGTTTCGAGATTATATTCCTACTCATATCTTGAGGGTCATTTACGGGAATATTTGATGTATATAAAAAAGTAGGTTAGAGATCAGCGAGCGCGTTGTGCTCGATACTCGGATCGCTCGCTGTTATTTCGCGCGAGTGACGTCGATATTCAACAGAATGCGACGCAGCGACCCGACGACGGGAGAATAAGAGTGGGAGGTGAAGTAATAAAAATTGCTTACTAATAGAAGTTACTTTTCGTCGCCGTCGTTGAAGGATACGGCGCGATAAACTTTCGAGAATCTGCGAGACAAGGCGCGAATCGCTCGCTCGCGAGCTCGGATCGAGCGAGCTCGAGCGGAACCCCGTGTTCAGTATTTTTGCGAAAGTTCGGGCCGGAGAATGGAGCCGTTTCTTATCGTCCGGGAATCCCTTCGATTAATCTTTTATTGCATACCAGCGCGCACAATACAGAACAGCGCAAGAACCGATAATGCGCCCGACTCCGTTAATGGATCGTCATATCTGCCGTCCTTTTTCGACGCCGCCGGCCTGAATTATGTACCCCGGCGCTCCCACACGGCATACGTACGGATCGGTACATTAAGAATAATACCTCCCCGCGCACACAAGATGCGTTTCGCGCGCGGGCGCGTATTTTTAAACCGGGCCGTCAATTTTCGGCGAGTGAGTAACGACTGACGCGCTGAGAGGTTCTCGCAATATATTTCGTTAACGTCCCAGACAGGCCCCCGCGGCCTCGACGAGACATTCGACCGAGCTTTATCGCGAAAGCGCGCGCGACCGGAAGAGAAAGAGAGGAAGGGAGGGAGAGAGAGGGGGAAAAGCGAGCTTCCGATAGTAATGAAACTTTTATTTCAGCAGCCCGATATCAACGCGGCCGAGCACATGACGCTGTCATTGTCTCCTCACCTTTTTTACTTATGCAAGAGATCTCTCTAAGATTCGCTCGTTCCGCGCGCGTTTCGCCGTATTACGCGTCGCGGAGATGCGCCGCGGCCGGTGTCGTCTTACCGTGACATTTTAATACCTACATACACGATGACATTCTTTCACTCCCTCACTCTCTCTCATCACCGGCTTTCCCCCGGAATGCTGAACTTTCTCATTATGGGGATATTCACGTTTTAGAAGAAAAAAAAAAAACGACGACGTCCGATTGTAAGTCCGCATCGCCTTCTTGATTACAGAGTCTCATCTTTCCCGGGGAAAGATTCGGAAGAGTAACTCCGCGAGAGAGAGAGAGAGAGAGAGAGAGAGAAATATGTATAAAAAGAAAATATTTGCTCCACTTTTCGCGTATTTTCAACTTTCGCGTATTAGCGAATTGATAGAAATATGTTGATACCATTTGCAGGAAAAAGGAACAAGAAAAAGGTCCCCCCCCCCCTCGGAAATAGCGCGGCGGAACATATCGGCGGGATTAACAAAATTGACAAGGACGGACTGATATCGATGTGTCACGTACATAACGCGATTTCCTTTTATTCTCGGATATTAAGTAAGATGATACCTCGGGGGGTCGCTCGTCGGATATTGCCGGGCGAAACGGGGCCGCTGTGTGTGTGTGTTTACCGAAACCGCAATCTACCGTGAGATGCAAGGAACGCCGCGCGTGATGTACGTGCGATAGGTGAGAGAAGGACTTCGAGTTAATTATAGCGCAGGCATACGCGAAGCAGCGCGCTCGCGCACTGCGCTCGCGCACGACGTCGCAGCGAAGAGGAGTCGTCGTGCGAGAAATCGGAAAGGGAGTCGCCGACGAGTCAGAACTGCGCGTTTCTCGCATTCGAAATCGGCCGACGTGTGCACTCCGGATGTAAACCGTCGCCGTGGGTAGCGACTCGAGCGCGGAAACGAAAGTTTCACTTCAACGGTGAGAAAGGGTAAAAGGAGTCAGAAATTACAGCCAAATCTAGCGCCGGCTTTTCCCGCTTCCTCCATCGCTGGCCTCTTTTTCCGCTTTCGACCCCCGAGAATGGGCGAGTCTTTCGATAATATAACATTAACCCGCTATCGAGGTCCCGTGACCCGAATCGTTCGGACCTTTTTTGAAATCGTCCCGTTTCCGTTAAATATTCCCTTCCCCATGAAGTTCTCGCGAGGGAGGGGATGAATAGGGCTTAAGTACCGTCTCCATCCTCCTCCATCGACTCCTCGCCTCCTACTTCCGAATTGAAAGTCTGCATTTTTCTACTCCGCGAGGCGTTATCTTACTCACCGAAGGCGAGCACCGTCAGAGGAAAGG
>NW_014559267.1:1287322-1314247 GCF_001313825.1 Dinoponera quadriceps
GGGGGGGGGGGGGTTCCACCGGTCGGACACAATGGGAAGAGTGCAAGAATGCTCCACTTAAATTTTACCGTAAAAATTGCGCACCGCACAGCTGCGAGTTCGGGGCGGGAATGGATGGGCGAGCACTACTAAAGTTCAGCCGTACACATGAGTGAATATTTAAAAAAATGACGGTTGTCTCTGAAAATTTTTAAGAGAGAGCCTAGCGCTAGGCTGCGCTTCCGGGGGTGAACTCGTGAATTATTTCCGCCTAATAAAAAGGAGATAAAGGCGAAAAGATATGCTGAAGTCGAAGTTTTTCTCGTTCGCGCGCTCGCTCGCTCGCTCGCTCTGTCAACCGGACGGACGTCAAAACTTAGCGTAAGATTAATAATTTTGTTCGTCCTGTCTCCTTTATTGTTTTTCGGTGTTCTGTCGTTCTATCATAAGTTACTGGACGGATATCTGAATTTGTTGTAAGGTTAGTAACTTCGTGCATTTTATTCTAGCGGATTTTTCCTGAGCCGTCGCACGAAAAGTTCTATATAAAATTGATTGCATTCGTCGAGAGAGAGAGAGAGAGAGAGAGAGAGAGAGAGAGAGAGAGACTGTCTTTCTCAATATAGGTTATGTATTACTTGTCCTATAGCGAGTTTTGGAATAATTTTCATAGTAAACGATAGATACCTTTTCTTCCTTTAATTTGATTAAGACATTATATGTATTAATTAAGACATTATATGACATCATATAACAGCTGATTTATGTTTACCGTTTACCATTTGTTACTGCAATATTAGACGACTGATTATTCATTGTAATTTGTTGGTAATTGTAAAAATATTGTCATTTGTTTAACGCATACTTTTGCGTCGTTACTATTCAAATTCAATTTTGTATGTTTTGTATCACCAATTATACTTAGTAATTATCATTATTCAGTTTTATTTGGGCACAAGATAGTAAAGCTGTACAATTGATGCTGCGCCCAACACAACGTCTTCGACACTTTTAGACTCTGCACAGTAAAATATTTTTGTACTTGTCTTAAAATCGATCCTTGTTAAAATCCGTATATTTAATTTTTAACATATCCGTGTGTTAATTTAACATATTGCGTTTATGTTACCTCAACACACGGTATTGTGTCGATACTCAACATGTGTAAATATTAAAACAACACATTTTATATTTCGGTGTCGATTAATTTTATTTTAAATTTTTACACAACATTTGTGTTACTTTTCAAGATATTTAAGTGTGTTGAATTAACACAGAAATATGAGTGGACCGACGTGCGTTAAAATATGTTAAATTTAACACGCAACTTTTCACTATGTATAATCTCATTAGCGTCTAATAATAACAAAGACATTATTATTATTTTCCTATACCCATTATCTGCGACTGAATTGGAACAACCGCATAAATAAAGCATGGCTAACACGTACGAGCTTATGGGATCGGTCCGATATTAAAGCAGAAAAAGGAAGGTAAAAAAAGCGTCGGCACTCTCTCCTCAAGATGAAACTTTCTGACACGCGCGCGCGCGCGCAAAAATACGATTAGCTTGGAGATACATCGAATCAGTCGAAGCATCTCACTTCGGAATCGCTCCGTCGGTGCTGAGCAAAGCCGCTTTACGATCGCGTCTCACCGTGAAGCGATCGGCCGGCGGATTTCGAAGAGCATCGACGAGCGGGACGGAAACTTTTTCATCCACTCTACGCGAGGGGCGCGAGAGACGGCTGCGGATACGAGGAGGAGAGGAGGATGAAGAGAGCGCGAAGGGGCCGAGCACGGGGTGAAAGAGGTGAGGAGCGAGAAAGACGAGGCCGGGCTCGAATAGGTGAGGAGAACGACGGGTAGAACGGCGGATTACGTAAATTACGAAAAGCTCGAAAGAAGAAACCGACCAACTTCGTTCCGGAGGACGAGAGCACGCCGTGTACGTGTAGGAATGAGAGACGGAAGACGAAGGCTGAACGCTGGCACGAAAGCTGCCAGCGCGGAAAGAAGGGACGCGAGGGAGACGAGTCTATCCGCGTGTCACCACGATCGATTTAATGAGAAAAATGTTAGGGGTCGGCTCGAAATCGACTCGGGGGTGGAAACTTGCACTCTCTCCGGCTCTCTCCTCTCCGTCCATCTCGTTCCCCGCGAGAGGCCTGCTCTTCCTCGTCCTCGTTCGCGGTCGTTGTCGCCGACGAACCCGTCGTCGTCGTCCTATTCTTCTTCTTCTTTCCTTCCCACCTACGCCGTGTTCTCCCGCCGCACTCCGTTGCTCCACGGCATATTCCGATATCGGTATCGCGTGTTCTGCGAGCTCACTTTCAGCGAGTTTCGATCCATTAAACCTCGCGGGAGGTCGTCCGGCGCGATCTCTCGAAAGCTCGTGAAAAGCCGGACGTAGCCGAGTCAAGGAAAGGAGGACCCTTCCCGAGCTTCTCCACAGACTTTCCTATCATTTCCACACTGTCTCGTAGCTTTCTTTGCTCAAGCCGGCGAGCTCGTATCTCGCTACGAGTATCGGGGACTCCTCGCGAACAACAAAGGGTACACACCGCGCGCGCGATCGCGGACGAGCTCTTAAGACGTAAAACGTTCTACGTCTCTATGTACCTCGATAGATCTCCGAGAGACCTTGACAAATATCTGTTCATTACGACCCAGCGAATCCATATCGCGTTTATACCGCTGCTCGAAAATAAGCAAGAAAGCGCAACCGAGAGCCGGGAATAGCGGCGAGGCTCAATTCGACTCGCGCTTCCGCCTCGAAGAAAATATCGGATTTTTTTTACAACCGGAGCTTTCAGTCGCGACTGTCCGACAGGAAGCTCCTGCCCGGCTCCCATCGAGGAATCGAGCCCCCGTCCCCGTCCAGATATAATGACATACGATAATGATGAGCGACGCTACGTAACCGGCGACGCGAGCAATCGGATCGCCGGAGGAGAGGCGAATCCGGAACAATTAAGGATTTCGAAGCGGGGAATTACCAGAAGTCGTACCGCCGGCGAACGACTACCACTCGCGGCGCAGCGCAGGTCCATTCAACGCGCGACGGTGCTCTCTCCTTCGGGGCAATTTCACGCCCGGGCGCACATCCTGATTTCATTGAATTATTCGGTGCGTGAATCGCGGAGATAGTTCGTGACAACCTTCTCTCCGCGGCTCTTTGCCTTCTACGCCAGACACACGTTCGGGGGGAGGAGGGCTCTCACTAGGGCTCGCGACCAGAGCTCCCTCAGGCTCCGGCGACGGTTCTCAAACGCGGGCACAAGCGGGGTCCCGCCGCTGGACTCGCGTCCTCGGTATGCCGCGCTTCGAAATTCACTGTTAGTGCGAAATATCTATAGTTTATGTTTACTATTACTTATGTTGTACTATTTCACTGTTGGCAGTGAATGTCGGAACGCAGCCTGAATAAACTTCCTCAAGTAAGAGTCTGGTCATCTCGGATGTTTTTTTACTGATTTGCCGGTTCCTTTTGATAAAAAAATGACGGGAATGAAGTTCGTCAGATAAATGAACTCTACTTGTGACTAAATATTATCATGAGATAGGAGATCAATGAGAAAATAAGATAATTGAAGAGTTAATTTTTGAGGAATGAAAGAGATATTTTTATGTTAATAGTATTATGTGTATCATCAGATAAACGGCATGTGTACATATCTTCGGAAAAATGTGAACTCAATATGTTATAAACACTCCCGTGATAGATAAAGATATTCTAGTAACAAACCGGGCGTCATTTTTGACCGAAAAAGTCGAAGATGGCCAGACTTTTACTTGAGAGACTCTAATTTTCAACAGGTCCCGCGCGAAACGTGAAACTTCGAGAGAGTAACGATAAATTTCCACAAGTGGCCCCATTTAAACCTTCCCGCGTATAAAATTTCTCGGGATCTAATTGGGATCCCAGAGCGATTTCCCCAAATAATGATGGATTCCAGTTGAGAAATCTCCTATTTAGGTTCTGATTAGAAACATAATGTTTCAAACATACGATTCTAAGGGAAATAAAACGAATGATCCCATTCGGTTACCCCCAATGTTTTCCCAAAATGTATGTTTCATCAATTGTGCCCGGTTGTGTCCAAACAAAGAGGGAAACGAAATCGGCCTTTTCGCAAGTCTCTCTTTACTTTCGGTTTCCATTTCGCACTACGACTGAACAAAATATACGAAACACTTCACTTTACACTTAACTTAAAACACTTATTTATATTTTACAAGTACACACGCTATGTTATGCACGCGTTATTCGGCAAAATGAAATATGTTACCCAGTTTATTAATCCGATATTCGGTCAAACTGTCACTGGAATCTGGCGATGACAGTCGCACGTCGCAGCCAATCAGCGTCGCAGAAAAGAGGCTTCAGCCTGTATTCCCAAGATAAGAATGTGATTCCCAATTGATCGTAGTCGGATAATCTATTTTTGGACAACCTTGATTGCTCTAATGCGAGCCGTACATGAGACAATCTAGGAAAATGTCTATGCGGGTCCTTTCTCCCGCCGATTAACGGGACAATGACCGGGGGGGAGACGAGATTTTCGGGTGGTCTCATGAACGGGGGAGCGGTTGAGGATCATCGTCGTATCGGTGCACGATACACACGCAACACCCGCACATACAACCGGATCATGCGCGTACTCGGCGAACATACACACACACACGCCGAACGTGGCATGAGCCCGCGCACTCTCATACACATAGAAACGGTCCACCGGATTCTCCAAATCTGTTTTTCTGCTTTTCTTCGCTCCATCTTTTCTCCCGCCCTTCTCTCGTCCGCGGGTCTTCCTTCCTGCCGCGGCAGTTCCTCCTTTATACGATCCTGCGAAAACTTCCGCACCACCGCCTTTTCCTCCTGCCGTCTTTCTCCTGCTCGCGCAGCAGCTTTTCTTCTCCCTCCTCCCTCCCCCTCGCCCTTCATTCCTCCCCGGCTCGTTGTGACGTTTAACGGTTCTTCGCGTCGTGCGACGTGCGCGCGCGGCTACGAGACGCGTGAAACTTCGACTTCCTTTCGGCCGGCGATAAAAGAGGCCCGATTTCCGCGAGAGACGCGTCAGACGGTCGAGGGCGCGAATGCGCGCAGGAAACGACACTTGTGTGTACAACGAGGTGGATGTGTATCCTCTTCATCTGTTTATCGTCGCGATATCGACGTCGAGGCGGAGCTTTTTGCGCGCTTCGGTCACCGATGAACCGAATTCCCAGGGAAAAACGGAAGACAAAATACATGCTAAAGTAAGAGAAACCCCGTGGAAATGGTCGCGGTAAGCAAAGAACGAAGGAAGATCGATGAGGGTGGAGGGAAGGGGGAAGTATATCCGTGGACTTTTCAACGGACTCGTTATCGATTCGTGACCCTTGCCGCTTGACGATAAATACCGGGGCGACACGCGAGCACGGCTCTGCCCGACGACGAAGCCGCGCGAGGATCCGATCGATCTCTGGCACGAGATTGTCGCACGTCAAGTGCCGTATCTTCATTTCATCCCGACAAACGTGCGTCCAAGATCTCGCGTGCCGTCGCGTTGAAGCGCGAAGAAGTTGTCGAAAAATGGTCGCGCACGATTGGCTATAAGCTTCCTCGGGATGGCGCGGTGCCGTTCGCCTCCTCGGGAATTCATCCCACGAGATCGATGTGAAGCCGACTTTTACGATTTCGGAAGGATTTCCAAATTGGCGAATGAAGGAAATGGATCCCAGGTGGGGCAACAAAAATAGACGCGGTGAAAACGCCGGCACGTCTCCCGCAGACAAAGAGAGAGAGAGAGACGTATGTGTGTGCACCGTGCGGAACCGAAGGTATTGCTCGTCGAATCGGTGGCGTGTCGAGATGCAAATGGTACGAACGTACACGTATACACGCATACACGCACACACATACACTCGGGAATACCGTGACGAGGCTACTTAAACGCGAGGGAAAGAACGGGGTAGCGATGCAAAGCGGCACGGTCGAGTAGCTCGCGCGCAACGTTACGCAGGCACGCGAAAATGAATCGCGCTATTTTAAGCCTCGGCCGTCGTATAAGTTTACCGGCCACTTTTGCACCGGCGTGGTGTGGGCAGAAAATCGTACGGGAAGGAGGAGGAGAGGGGGAGAGGGAGAAAGAAAAATTTTACGTCGCGTAAACATAAAGTATCTTCTAGTTCCGCGTGCGTGTTGCGCGAAGCGTCCGCGCGCGAAATCGCCGAAATCGCCAAACGTCCGCTTCGTTTCTCGTTCGTAGTCGCCATTTGCGGTCGCAAATTCTCGCCGGCGGGGATAATAGTCCCAAAAATTCGCGCAGGAATCTTTTTTGGCCGCGTAACTGCGCCCATGTGTGTGCGTATGCGTGCGCGCGCGCTCAACGCGTCGCGGTGCCTTTTGCGCGAGGGAACTCGCTAATATTCGCGGCGAGACCCCTCTTACCGGACCCGCCGCCGTTCCACCGCGCTACAACCGCAGCAGATACGAGCTCGGTCGCCGTTATCTACCTCTGGCATAATTGCTACGCCAAATCTCCAGTGCGTCCCGCTATATAACAGCGCGCCCGCAAAGTCTATCCATCGTCGCGTCGCGTGCGCTAACTTCGCAGAATCGTGAGATACTGCGTGCCGTAAGACAAATCTACGAGGAGGAAGGGGGTGAGGGGAGAAGGAGGAGGGAGAGAGGGACTTAAGCCGAGAGGTGATTCTATCAGCCACCGTTTCATTTCGTCGTATAAAACTTCGAACGGCCCGCAAAACTGTTTTTCTTTCGCGCTCTCGCGCTTCCCCCGCCTCCTTCTCTCTCTCTCTCTCTCTCTCTCTCGCTCTCTCGCTCTTTCCGCGTGTAATCGGCGAAGTTTCGCGTAGTCAGTGAAATATTTTGTAATGGTTTTACCTACGTCCGTCCGCAGATTTATAAGGCAATCTTGCAAACTTTTAATTCCCGACCGCCGGTACGTTTTGATTTCCTCGCGACGCAGCTGTCCTCCGAGAGAGCCGCGGCGACGAGCACTCTCCGCGCGATCGTGCTTCCTCGCCATTTCAATTTCTCACCGGGAGTATTATTAGTTCGGTCTATGACTTTGGCAAAAATTCCAACGATAATGTTTAGAAGTTTCCCCGGCGAGTGTCTCCGCTCGAGCGCGGAGCTGAGGGGGGNGGAGGGCGGGAGAGGGGAAGACGTTACCGTCCGTACGTATGCGAGAACCGGAACTTTTATCTTCAGATCCGAGGGTCCACTTTTGGATGCGGATGCAAATATTTATCACCGCAATCCCCTCACGACACGAAGAGAAGGCGAGAACGTGATAACATTTCACGAGCGGCAGCAACATCCGCGGCGGCGTCACCCCGTCGCGCGTCGTTCCTCAACGCGATGACGAACGACGTGGAAACATCTCGAGTTTCCGCAACGCATTAAGCATTAATAATGCGTGCTTGATTCCGGATGCGCATTAAATCAGGTCAATCGCACGTAATACAAAGTAAGAACTCGCGCACAGCTCGCGTCGCAGTTTCCGATGTACCCGCGCGCGCAGGGGGTTTCAAGATTCGGCGGACGACGGCGACGGCGTTGGCGGCGGCCAGGTACGAATGCAAATTTCGAATCAGACGCTATTATGCATATCAGGTAGCCGCGCTCGTGACTCTCCTCTCATAAGTTCTTTGGTTACCGGCGGGCCGACCCCACTTCCTTCTTTCAACGCCCGTCTTTCCGCCCCGGCCTCACCCATCGCTCTCGTTCTCCTCCGCAGGGAGGAACGACACTGGAAACTTCGCCTCCTTCCGAATTTGTAATCCTACTCCAACTTTGATAAGGAATTTACATTTGTAAAAAGCCATTCGGGATTGAGTTCCCGCGGGTCTAGTGGCGTCTTGTAGCCGGCGCGGGAACAAGAAGAAATATACAGGGACGTTGGGAGGGGGGAGGGGGGAAGAAATAAATCTTCATCGGAGCAGCGCGGATAATATGACTCTCGAGGAAGGAAACAAAGGGAAAACGGAGCGCGCGAGCACGCTACTAAAAATGCGAAGCAGTCCACGCGATGCACGATGACGATTTAATGAACGATTTGCATCGCGGCAGCTAGAAAATTGAGCGTGCGGGAAGGATCGCCGCGGTGAGAGGGAAAATACGGAGTGAACGACGATTTACTTAATTTAGTGAACTCAGTACTTCCTCGTTCTCTCTCTCTCTCTCTCTCTCTCTGTTTCACAATAGCACGAGAGTGGCTTTTGACAAACTGCTGACTTATTTCGCCCTGCATACTCCGGAGAACCGCCGGCGGTCGACGTCGATACACCGGGCGCGCGCGCGCGCGCGCTACAGTAATTCCAGCATTCTGGCTGAAACGCGCGGTACACGATATTTCTTGACGTCAAATTGCAATGGAAAAACAAATGTAAGCGAATATTTCATTAAAGTGCCGTATTAATAATGTAACATTAATAAATACACAAGCGTGAGCGCGCGATGTAACGGTGAATGATATCGATCTCGCATTAATAATAATAAATGGAGCAGTGCGGCGGGTTTTGAAATACTGCTACCTTCGTTTGTTATACGTTAGTATTATTACCGTGCAATCAGTGCAAATCCCTTTTTAAGCTTCCATTTATCGAATCGCGAGTATCAAGTACAATTTCGCATCATAGCGAATTGTATGGAGAGGGAGGAAGAGAGAGGGGGTGGAAAGAGAGAGAGAGAGAGAGAGAGAGAGAGAGAGAATTTGCGTGCATGAAGGGCGCCGTGCGTGCCGTATGCGTGAGTCGCAAGCGCATTCTGATTACTACGGATAACCGCATTTTCGTGCACGGGAGAGAAACACAATTTCTAGGCATCTCCATTATACCTCGTCGCTCGCGGGACAAACATCCCGGGCGCGAGACGCGCACGATCGCTTCAACGCCGAAGCGGATTTGTCGGTCGCGATCAAGATTCTCCTGTAAAAAGCGGGGGATCGGGCGAATTCCCACCGGGGGCCGGAAACGACTCATGGATTCCGATCAATCGCCGCATTCCCGAGGCTCCGGAAATAAAGTGATTGTGCGCGAAAAGCGTGTTACCGGGCCCGTTAATCGAACGCTATTTTAATTCTCTTTCACGGGAAGCGGGAGCGACAAGCAGTAGACGCGCTAATTGCACACCATCGGACTCGCCGTGCGGCCGATGGAAACTCTCCGGAGCTTAACTGCGATATCCCTTCAATGCGTCCTCCGTCGCTTGCTTATCACACGGTGATTAACAATTCGTGTTAACACCGAAAGGGCTAAAGACCGAGTGACGTGATATATATATATGCATGTGTATGTATACAGAGATGGCCGACACTCGGCAATTTGATCGGTATCGCGTCCGCATGATTTCTGAGAATTTCCCTCCTCCCCTGCCTTCCCCCTCAACCCCAACAACGCTAAGTAGCCCGCGAGTAATTTGCACAATTTATTTTGTAGATTCCGCAGCGAGATTTTCGTCGCGTGCTCGCGCGCCCGAGGCTCGGGCCGACGGAAAAAAGCAGCCGACAACGCTTCAGGTCGCATCGACGATACTCGGCGACAACGCTCGGCGAGAGGTGAAAAAGAACAGGACTCTATTCACCGGCGTGTCCGCGCGCATCAGCCTCTCTGCAGAATGCCGGAGGTCACGGCGGGATAAAACAGAGGACTTTTACGATAATTTCCCCTTTTCGACTTTCTCTCTTTCTCTCAGACGAACAAATGCATTCGCGCGGTCCCGATCGCAGGTGGACAGGTTGGTCACGTAGCGGGGAAAGGAGGGGGGGGGGGNGGGGGGGGGGGGGCGATCGGCGATGCGTTCGCCGATTAGGTCAACGGAAGCGCATCGATCTGCGCGGCGACCACCTGGTTATTCCGCTCTTTAGGAAAGCCATATTAGGCGAAGTGGAAAATGTCAAGGAGCAGCGCGGCGACGGGGAAAAGGGGCGGGCGGAGGTGGGAGGCTCGAAAACGTGCGAACGACGGAAGACTACGGAGCCCACCCTCTCTCTCTCTCTCTCTCTCTCTCTCTCTCTCTTCCGGCGGACTTTCTTTCGAGAGAAGAACGGCGAAGGTCTTCGTTTCATCCCTCAAGATGTCCCCTCGTCAGCGCGGATAGTCCATTCGTACCTAACTGTTTCGCAAGCCCCATTTACGGCTGCACTCGCGAACCGAAATGCTCTTATTTCCCGCTAGTCGTCCGAAAAGAGACGACGAAGTGGCGGCCATAAGGATGATGACAACGCCGCAGCCGACGAAGACGACGCGGAGCTTTTCAGCGGAACCTGGTCGACTACTCCGACCCGAAGCATCACTTTCCGACAGCCTCTCCCATCGATCGGATAAACGTCGTGAGTTGATTACTCCGCGGAAAAGTTGCGCGAATCGGCGGGGAGGGGGGCGCGTGAAAAAAGAAACGCAACGAGCGCGCACCGTCCGGGGCTCTATGGCTTAACAGTGAAATCGCGTTTACTATCTTGCAATTGAATCGATCACTTCTGCGAAAGGTTTTATTACAAAAATGCCAAAAATACATTTCCACTCGTGTGTGCGTCCTCTTTTTCCATTTTTTTTTATTTCCGGGGTACACGCAATTTCAGACGCTGCGACGTAATGGAATGGCATGGAAATGAAATGCCCTTTGTGCAGTTTTATTAATGGGTTTTGCGATTTCGCGTGAGGGGGAAGGGAGAAAGGGATCTCCTGGACTGATTCAATTAAGTTTCCTCTCACTTCGTAACGACTTAATAGCGCAGATCGTGTGCGGCTTAATAACGAGATCGCGTTTGGTGCTTTACGATTACACTTTCGCCACGCTCGCCGCCACCGTGCGCATTTATCGGGAAAGCCGAATATATATTGAACGATCCCTCCTTAACGCTTTCTCTGTGTACACGGGCTCAACACGGGCGCGATGTTGGGCCGCGCGATAGCGAAAAATGAAAATTTCACATAACTCGTTATCGTCGAGCGGTTCTCCCCTCTTTCCCGCCCCCCCCTCCCACCGCCGCTATCGTTCACTGCAAACATCATCGTTCTTCTCGTTATCCGCTCGGTAAACAATTTATCCGCCCTACGTAACGCAACGCGTTCCGCTCGGCCGATTGTACTCGCCCATCGCGAATATAATTCGTCGGCTCGAAAGAGAAAAGGACATCGGCCTACCGTCCTGCACGATCACAGAGCTTTACCCGATAAATCAGCTATCGCGCAGGGAAAAAGGATGGGACTCGTAAAACGAACGGATGGACGAACGGATGACGGGGGGGAAGGGGGGAGAAGAAAAAAAGGAAAAAGGCCGAGCATGAAATATATGGTGTTCGGCTAGCCGCTGCGATAGAGAGAGAGAGAGAGAGAGAAACGCCACTAAACTCTCTCTTTAACGTCGTTTACGGTGGATGCGTACACAGTCCTGGCACTTCTCCCCAATGTTCTTGCGCCCCTCGCGATCTCGCGCACAATGCTATATAATGCCTTCCCGTCCCATATCCGAGCGCCGCCGACTTCTATCGCCTTCGGTTTAATTCACCGTTTCCTTCGAACTATCGCGCGAACGTACCGTGTGAATAAGAATCGCAACGCGGGGGTGAAGCAACGAGACGAGGATGAATGCGGGAGGAAAATGTTAGCCGGCTGACGCGCGGGGGTAAATCCCTCTTAAATGAATATCCGTTGGCTCGGCCTGGCGGGGTCACTCTTGCGAGCGTGTTTTAATTTGGTCAAAGCCCGCGTCCCATTAATAAACTCGCGGCCTAGCACAGCCGGATAATACCATCGCACCGCCGCGAAAGAATGCGCGTGATTTATTGGATAATAAATGACGGCGAACAGTTGCCCGGGTAAAATCGCGAAATGCTATTCCGCGCTTCGTATCGATCACGTACCGGCGGCATTTAAATTCGTACATATCGACGATATCGTCGGGGAACTTTTTCCCTACCTACCTGCCGTGTACGCTCCCCTGGCGTCTTAATCGAAATCTACCGGATGCTATCGATGACGAGTATTATTAGGGCGCAAGATTGCGAAGATACCTTGCAACGCTCAAGAAATATTTGTTGAAATAGAAATCTCTCCCGGGCAACTTGTCACCGCGGAGAAACACAAGGACTTCTTACGGGACACGGTAGCAATTGTTCTCGATCGCTTCAGGTTGTTCCTGCGACTAATTGCGCGTGTAATAATTTTATCGTAGTATTGTTGAATCTATTTCTTTGCGGAAAGAAGTCTGATTGTGTTAACCAGAGAGAGAGAGAGAGAGAGAGAGAGAGAGAGAGAGAGAGAGAGAGAGGGAACAAGCAGATACATTTTGGTTGAAGGAAACAGAATTTCTGGTTGTAAGAATCATCACATTTGGATCATAAGAACCAGAAATTCGGTTCCCTTCAACCAGGATGCATCTGGTTGTTCCCTTTCTGATTAATGCAACCAGATTTTTTTTCTGTGTAACGATAATGACAGAAAACATTGAAATAATGAAAAAGTTCGCGAGTCGAAATTTTTGTTCTACATCAATCCTGGAAATTTCGTCTAACTTAAAAGACCAACAAAGAATTTTGAAATAACACGGAAAATACAGTCTAGTTGGCCGACACAGAAATCGGGTGGTTCCAACTAGATATAAATATATATAAAATGTGGAACAAACTAATTATGTGGTTGCCACAACCACACGATACAATTGTTGAGCGATTTGTATCACAACAATGACAGGTATCTGATTGTTCCAACCAGATTTTTCTTGATATTTCAACTACAAATGTTTTAGTGGCACCATTTGGTTGGCTTAGATAAAATGTCTTGCAAATACAAATATGAAATAAGTTGAAACCACCTGCCGGTAACCGCGAAAGTTATTTTATTACCTTACGTTGCGCGTAATGTAACATTATGCAAGCTATTGTTCTATCTTGATGATACGGTGATTATTTACAGCCGTTTCCTTCATGTTGAGTCTTAAAAAGATTAATTTCAAAATTATTTAACATTCGATTATCTCAATATTGATATATTTCCTCCGATATTTAATCTTTATTCTTAATTTCTATCGGCAATATATTAATGTAACTTACTCAGCTGCAAAAGCAAGCTAGATATAAGATAAATAAATAATCTAATAAGGATTAATAGGTAAAAAACAGTTTTTATTTTCATAATCTTGTTTTGACGTTGGAAGTATCAATGAGATTCATAGCTCTGAAAAAAGTTGATAAGGAAACAGCTGTGAAAGCAAAGATAACAGTTACGTGTCCGATAATACTATTTTTGCCAACAGAGATTTAAATTTCGATTTTATGCAACAACAAGACTGAAAATAAAAATAAGAAAAACTTATTGGCAGACGTAAGCAAAACCGCACTCACTTGCGTGGCGCAAGAAGCATTATTAGACATATAATTCAATACTTGCGAGTACTCGCGAAGTTTGCATTAGATTCTACAGCATAGAATCATAATTTATCATAAGTTATTCATAATTGCGAATTATTTAGGATCCTTGATTGAGAAACCATAATTAATTACAAATTCGCATTCATGGGCCATTATTCGGCTGTTTGATTCAATGTTTCTTGTATGAATATAATGTAATAAATATTGGTTATTACAGATTATATATGGAATATATAGAATATACAGATTAATGAATAATTAAATATTAATGATGCTATAATTATTTGTTATAATGACAGACTATGAATGTCGGCCTAAATATCGATTCAGTTATTTCTTTATTCCCGATAAGTTCATTCATTAAAAGTCCGTTAGAAATGAAAACTTTCTATATAATAAGTGATTTAACCCATCTTGGAAATATATAGTGTATTGCTGCCCGCATCTCAACATCCCGTATTTTCCGTCGCGGCTTCTCGGCCCATCCTGGCATCCTGGCTGCTCCGTCGTGGCACTGACACTGACACTCGCATAGGTACGATTCGATCAAAGATACAAATGTTAGAGAACGTGATATTGGTGAGAGCTCGATTAAGGATGTATTGCTCATAAATTAAAATAATGAAAAAATTATCAAAAAATTACAAATTGGTTTACACATTGCAATGCAAAAATGATACCAAAAATTGGACAGCAATTCAGAGCCTGGATCAAAAGTTGTTTCACTTTAGAGGTTTCCAATGAATACCATAAACATATAAATACCAATTAACAATAACATAACATCAATGTAATAATTTTCCACTCGACATAATTGTTACATAAAACATGCGTTATATTGCATTTACATTGTTGAGTGAGAAATTATAATATTAATATTATGTTACTGTTAATTGGTGTTCACTGGGTTGTAAGGTGAAATGAGTTTAATAAGAATTCGATGAAACTTACATCGCGTATACACTGAAATATTACCTAACTTATTGCTCGTGCAATTAGAAAAAAATTGACCATTTGAGAATTGGGATATTTGTAGCTAAAGCTGACAAGAAGCAAACGAAATATTTATTATTTAGGTAATAAAATAAATGTATAGGAACGTAATTTTGCTGAATAAATATTAAATGTATGAGTGGCTCCCTTGACGTATCATTGAAGATACAACGTTAATAGACAATACACTCTTGAGTATTTCGAAGAAGCGAACGAAATATTTTAATCACTCAAAAGGAATAGGAAGTAACGTACTACATGTAGTTCGTGGTATCTTGGTGTGTCACTTGCCGGCTCGAAAAGTTATAAACACTCGGAAAAGTACGCTACGCGCGAAGGTGTACGTTCGACCACCTGGAAGTCCGCTACGTTTGATTGTAATCGCTCGGCACTCAGCGGCGATTGATGGGCGGGACTAAGTTGGCGACTGATGGGAGGGGATAAGCTTACTCTTTCGGTCGATTGTTTGGATGCTCTCACGCGTCGCGTGCTTTTATCCCTAGCCGAGCGTTGCATTACATTCTAGGCGGAATGTCCCGTCGGTTCTTGAAATATTCAATCGGACTCTCGGCATCGCATAAATTAACATATGTTTCATCGATCGAATCTACGCACAAGTGTCAGTGCCACGAATTGGTATCCGTAGTACCATGACGAGGCAGCCAGGAACAGGATGCTGGCTCAGGAAACCAAGACGAAAGATGCAGGACGCCAAGGCAACACAGTGCATTACACCATATATCTTTAGATATCTGCATACATATTTTATACATATACATTAGCAACGCCAGTGAAAGGAATAAATGGTAAAAATGGTAACAAAGAAATGAAATTTATCGTTTTAATTCCATGTTTTATCACCCATTAATTACATTTGCTCGTTGATCTTTGTTAGATTATTTAATACTTGCTTATCGTACATATTCTATCTGTAGTTAAGTAAATTATACAATTAATACATCGCTTATTGAAATTAAGAACAAAGATTTGATGCAAATAGAATATTTTGAGATAATCGAACATCAAATATAAATATAACGTTGGCAGTCCTTTTTTGAGAACAATTTCAACACAGAGAAAATGATATTAAATAACTATTTATTGCACCAAGAAAGGATACCATAGCCTGTACAGTGTCCTCCAAGTTCGGCAGAACTGTCCGGGTTAATGTGGAACTAAAATTTCGACTCGGATCACCCTTATTTCACGTGCTCGTGTGCATTCTTTCAACCCTTCACCCGTTTGCTGCAGGACGTACAGATTAATATATGCATATGAAATGAAATTTTGCAATTCACGACAAAGGGGATCGATGAATTCGAATAATTCGCGTATCGTGCATGCACGAGCGAGCGCGCGCATACACACACACACACACACACGCACACACATACCACGTGGGCGCGTGAAACTCGTTATTGATTTTTCTACGGTGAATAACGAGAGTCGTCCGCCTAAAATCACGATTAATCGCCGTTACTATTTAATACATTATTAAATATACCGGCTTCAGTCGAGGAAGGAAAGGAAGGCGGGGGCGAAGTAGCCGTTAGAAATTCAGCAAAATTAAAGTACGGCGAGGAGGAAACGCGAACAAACGGATTCCCCCATAATTCCGACAAAAGAACCGCGGAGTCTTATCAAAGTATTCTCCCTGTATACCCGAAATTAATTAAAATCTTTCACCGTGGCGCAGGGCACCGCGAGCTCCGTAGGAATGACCCCGGGCAAAGTAACAGGGAGCATCCTGCAGAATTTCTCTCTCGTCTTGCCGCGCGCAGCCGGAGCGAGCGGAATGAGGGTGAAGTCCCGTAGGTAGGACTAGGTACGGAACATTTCGTAAACGGGCCGGCCGTTTGCTCGATGCATTCGTCCGTATAATTCGCCTATGCGGTTCTGTAAATTCTTGGTGACTCGCAGCGCTATCCGGACGCGTATATGCATCTATCTGTCTCTCTCTTCCTCTTCTCCCCCCTTTTTCCCTCTCTTTCTTTCTCCCTCTATCTCTCACCCATGCATACTTCAGGTACGACAAATTTATCTATCCGGGGCATTTACCTTTGACGAGCCGGATCGAGGCGGGCTATCTACGACGAGCGGACGGATATCGTTGTGTGGCGGGAAAGAACATCCGGCTGCATTTTTCCCTTCCGCCGCGCTTATTCGCTGTCGCACGTAGATACGTGCGTATAAGCTTGTATCCGTGTGTTGTATCTCCGCGTGGTTTTTATTCGGCCCGCTTTTCTTCTTACATGCACTTCGGAAAATCATAGGTACCGCGGCTACCGTACGGACTCGTGTACGAGACAGCCGCGCGCGGTCATGGATTGTAACCCGTTTCTTCTTCGGCCAGCGATCGTTCTTGTTGGCAATCCACTCAAGAATCACCCAGTTCGGGCCGGCGCGGTTAAAAGGGAGTATCGGTTAGGTATCAGATTCCTATCATTCATCGACATCGAGTGAAATCGCTCGAATTAGCGGAGCGGCGTTTGAAAACGGAATCGTTCAGTTATCGATCGTAAAACGTGCGGCACTTTAAGGAAAACTAATGGTGGCAAGTGTAAAAGAAGACTACGGAGTTATTAAAACTGATAACTCCTCATTAACTGCAATTACCCTTATATATATATATATATATATAGAGAAAAGATTTCTTCAAATTTCATTAATTTTATTGCATCCAAACGCAAATTTCATCATCGGCATGCTCCGAAGAAACTAATGTTTCGATTAATAAGTACGATTGTTAGACTTTCCCACGAATATGTATCTTTATCTTAAATANTAAAATAAAACATAATTTCTTTATAAGAAAATTATTCATCGTTTCAAACAAATGTTTTATTTAAGATAAAGATACATATTCGTGGGAAAGTCTAACAATCGTACTTATTAATCGAAACATTAGTTTCTTCGGAGCATGCCGATGATGAAATTTGCGTTTGGATGCAATAAAATTAATGAAATTGGAAGAAATCTTTTCTCTCAGTGCACAGTTAGATTTTAGCTGTCGCGGCTAATTCTTTTTCTGAGTGTGTGCACCTTTGAATGCGACGCAACGTATGCGAGTCGTTGATCGGATATTGAGTTCCAATATGAAAAGGTCGACGGAAAAATAGACTGCAATATCTATTTTGTATGCACGTTCGGACACGTCGAGCGAGTCGAGCCTTGCTTTAATTTCGTTAATCTGCGTGAAACCACTCGTTGCAGTTCTATCAGAACATCGAATTTCATTCCCGATTTCGAATTCACGTCACGACGCGGTTGCCGAGAAGGAATCACAGCGACGGAAAATGAAAAGCAAAGCCGGCACCCGATTTAGACAAAGGCGGGATAAAAAACAACGTTGTTCTTCTCGTCGAGCCGAGCCTCCAATTTCGCCTCCCTTTCCCCGCGATGTTCACTCTTCTCTTCTCCACCGTGCGCGGTTTTGTATTTCGCGAAACAGAATAAATATTAACATTACCGAAGCACCGGTTGCGACCAAGTTACCAAGTCGATTCGCAGTTTCAAACCACGTATTTTCTCTATCGACTTCAGCCACAGTTATTCATCGACTGCACAAACGATTTTGCATGATATTTAGCTATTTTTTAACTACCCCCTCTCTCCCTACCCTTCTCTCTTTCCCTCCCTTTCTCTTGTTCTCTCTTACCGCGGCTTTAATTTTTCCCTCTACCGTTTTTCGCACCGTGTTTTCAACACGTTGGACAAATTGCGGCGGTTAATATTGTACCGTCACATTAATATTATCGTAGTAGATTACATTCCCACTAAAAACACAATGAATCGTGCATGCACCACCGGCGCGCATTGTGTATCTCTTTGTATAATGGTTTTCGAAACTGTTTACGCCTGACGTCGCGCGGCACGTTCACGGAGCGGAAACCGGCCGTTAAAAAAAAATACTCGCAGGGTGAGTTTTCCGTACGGACGGTCCGTTACACGGACACGTTTTGGCGTCGATCGGACGGAGATCGAAAGAACCGCAACGTCGCGCGTACGTGCGTTTAATTTTCAGGCCGCCGATATACGAGTAATCCGTGTACACGGGCTTCTTTATAATCGCGCTCGCGCAATGCCAGCTGGCGCCAGGTTTATTTCACACCCGGTATTTATCGGTTCGGAGAAAATCGTAAACCGCGACCATAGTTTCAGCAGCCGGTAATATAACGGTGGCAAGGCAACGTTCGACATCGTTAGGGGGATCGATCTCCCCTCGACGAACGTTTTCCCATGCAAAATCGATCGACACCGTGGATGCCATTTTTTCGTCGTAAAATTTACCCGGGAAATTCTATCTTAACACACACCATGAGTCTCTTCCGCGAAGAGTTTAACATTTCTCGCATCTTTCCTACCCAATGCTATCCCGGGTTAAAACGAGGGCTGAAGAAGCCTTATAAAATTTCCTCCTCTATGTATCTAGGCCTTGTGGAGGCAAGCTCACCCGGAAAGAAATTTTGCGTTAAATTTAACACACTTCGCATGTCTCAAACGATCCAAATTTTTGCATTAATTTAACACAAGGTAAACATGCTGAAAAGTAACAGACAGCAGGTATTATGTCAAAAGTTAACACAAAATTAATATGTTAATCGACAATGAAGTATAAAATGTGTTGTTTTAACATTTATACATGTTGAATATCGACTCAACACAAAATATTGAGATAAGAGATAAATACAATATCTTAAATTAACCCTTTGCACTCGAGGGCTCCGGAGCGGAGCCATTTAAAATTTGTCTTCCAACTCGAGGGCTCCGCTATGGAGACAATGCAAATAGCAAGAGCGGAATATCCTATACACAATAGTTTTTACGATTTGTCTTTGTCCTTATGTTATGAACTGAAAGTTATTTGCATTGTCTCCATAGCGGAGCCCTCGAGTTTGAAGACAAATTTTAAATGGCTCCGCTCCGGAGCCCTCGAAGGCAAAGGGTTAATACAAAGGTGGGTTACAAATTTAACGCAAAAATTTTAACAAGGACCAATTTTAACACAAGTAACAAAATGTATTTTTATTCTGTGCTTAGGCCCACTGTTTAAATTTCACGAAGTAAGTTTTAAGCAGAAGTGGCAGTATTTTCACTCGCTTAAAGTGAATTTTCACTTGTTCGAGATGAGAACTCACTCCGAGCAAGTGAAAATATTGCTACTTTAACCTAGAACTTACTCCAAGAAATTTAAAGTGTACACAGGAATGTAACGCTCGTATAAATTAGGGCAAGATTTGTATATCTAACTAGACTCTATTTTGGCACGTCTGACTAGATTATATCTTGCTACGCTACCAAGAAAATGCAAATGTAAACTTGTAGCCTGTTCGAGTTAAATTCTCTACTTAAACACTATTTTTGAGAGGAAATCAAAATTAGTTAATTTTACCTTATTTCAACCTTATTATGACGAATTTCACCTAAATCTCTTTTAAGACCATACCTTAAACTATTTCAGGAATTGGCTAACTAGGTCTTGACTGAGCCCTGTGAACACAAGTCTTGTTAAAGGCATCCACATTAATATCTATCCAGGACCTATTCGCGAAATTCCATTCAGAATGTGCCTTTGTTGGCCATATCCAGGTCTAACGAAGGCAGGCTTATTTTGGGGCACGTCTACCTAAGGCCACTACAGATTCAGGACACGTCCCGATTAACATTAAAACTATCGACGATTAACGTATACTTTTTCTACCGGAGAAGTTTAAATAAGATTTTTGAAAAAAAATATGTAATGCAAAAAAAAAATATTCGTTTGCACACTGTGACAAAAATTACAGTTAATCTCGGAGAATGCACCATTAGAAATTGGGGTAACTTTTATAAGAAAAAATTACAAACCGGTTTCATTTCGATCGCTTCGGTAGTTTTAATGTTAATTTCTACTCGGAATCCTTACTTTCCTCTACCTGGCTCGGGCGATGCCCTCTCTATCTTTCTCGTCTATTAAGACAGTGTTTTGATAAACACGTGTAAATAGCACATGTTACCGCCGTACGATTTAATTTCCACCGGCGAACCGAGCGGGGGAGAAAGAGAGCGAAAGCGGTATCACATTTAATGTCTTACTTGCCGTAGGCAGCACCGCGCCGTGCATAATGAAAATTCTCTTTGCATGAGACGACGTTGTCTTACCGCACGTAAAACCACGAGGGAGAAGGGGAAAAAAAATGCGGAGCTCCGGGGCGAAATTTTGACAATACTTTCGCGGAAATCTCTAAGTGCAATCTCATTACAATGTCCGTTAGCGTGTGCCGCAGGAGGATCACTATTACGCAGAATGTTATCCCCGGGGTTGGAAATCCTTACCGTTGCAGGGAGTATTATTTTCAAACGTACACCACCGTCTCTTCGCCATTCGCTGCAGCACTCGCGACATTATTTTTTTCCGGATTTTACGGCCAAGGCAGATGGCAGGAATTATATTAGAGTTACTTTCTTTCTTACTCGCCGAGATAACGACGCGAGGTGTATGCATTTCCTGCCCTTTCGAATGTCTCATTGCGCGGAATCAACGCGAGAACAACGAAATATGATAAAGCTATGTCGCACGGTTAATACCTCCGTTAATACATGTATTACTATTAAAATGGATAATCGTCTAATTACCGCTGAATGAAAGCAGCGTGGCAATTATAATTCGCGAATCGTCGTCATAATAATTTCGGGCTTTCACAGTTGGCCGAAAATTGAAATCCGGCCGGAAATGAACGAGAGATGGACGCGCGCGCTTTTCCATCGCAGCCGTGTTTGCTTTTTGCTTCCGTCGACTCGTCGATTTAATTACGGCGACGCGTGTCTCCCATCGTGTCACGGATCATCGGCGAGTTATCGCCAATTCCCGATAATGACGCGGCGCGGATGGACGGAATGAGAGGATTCGGATTTCGGTGTCGCACGAGCTGTCGAGGACCGAACGAAACGAAACCGAAAAGCAGTCCAGGTGGACGCACTACTTGGCCACCAGCTACCCTCTTGCTCTTCACAACCCCAACCCTACCTCATATTCAGACATAAACGGCCGTGCTCGCCTCGCTGCGCGCGCCATTACGGTGTCCCGGGGGCCAAAACTTCGCGAAAAATGCTTGAATTTATGCCCGTCTTCGCTCATCTTCCACCTCGCCCTTTCTCTCGCTTTCTATGGACCCTCGCTCACGATCCTGCCGCTCCTCCATCCCCCGTTGCTCCATCCGTCTCTTTTTCCACTTTCTGTTTGGCCGTTCTACGTGAAACTTAACCCGACCACGGCAGCAGCAGCAGCAACCGGGGCTGCTCTTTGCGAGTTCGGAAATTATTTGCCGCCGTCCATTGTTCCACGTCTCGTTCCTCCCTCCCCCGAGCTATTTATTATTATCCGCTATCGGGGATCGCGTGCCTCCGCGATACTCACTACCTAATTAAGTGTACCTGAACTTCGTCTTCTTTCCGCACTTCCTTATCGCCCCGCCCGCTACACCCGGCGATCGCAACTTTTGCTGATTTTTCGATGCTCCCGAAAGATCCAAGATCCCCGTTGTGCTATTTTCAGATACTCATTTTCTAGCTGAGAAAACGATCGTCGCAGCTGTGAAACTTCGCGAGAGAAAGAAGATAATTTTCAACAACGTTGTATTCAATATTAGGGTTATCTCGTAATTATCTATCGAGACCCTCCGATTGACGTTGTATAAAAAAAAAGTAGCAAGACCGACGTACTATATTGTTTTTGGGCTCTACAACCATATTGCAAGTATAGAATTCAAATTTAAACGCATGAATGCGAAGTGGCAACATTTTTATATACCAAGATATATTGTAGTTTTTTCGAAAATTATTACATATTGCCTCTTATATATAACTACTTTTTAGGAAGTTAGAGAAATCGCGCTTCTCGAGAAAATAAACCAACATATTCATGCATTCCTACTAAGAAATTGTCAAACAATAAAAACACCGAAATTACATTATTTTGTACATTTATCATATATCCTTATATGTTATATTTGTTTTTACATTTTTTTTTTATTATCTGGAAAGAGATTCCCCGGCTTCTTCTCTTTCCGACTTTCCATCTTAAACAAACAAACAAGAAACACAAGGGAAAATCAACCACCGGTAGCTGTATTCTGCGAGATGATATTTCACAGCAAAGTTCAAGTCGTTCGATATCGTTTGAAAGGTCAGTAAACTCAGGTATGTAGGTTCCATAAACATACAGGACAGACTGAGCATTGCCATTGGAGAGCCGAAGGATAGATATATATATTAACAGTAGAGCTTTCTCCGTCACACAGTACTGTAGGAGGGGCCGATATGGGGGAAACCGAAGAACGAGAGTGGACGTAGTGAAGGAAAGAGAGGACTAATGTACATTTGATTGTGTGAGAAGGCATATAAATAATACCGATGTGCGCATTCGCAGTTATTAGTTTATAATACTTGTGGCCATCCTTGTGTCACTTCTTCTCTTTCCTTCTTCCTACCAGCTACACAATTACGCAAGGAAAGCATCACTCTCCCTCTTTCTCTCTTTTTCTCTCTTATTAATACGACTTTAACCCTGCAGCAGAAGTCAGTCTATTCTAAATATTATATCTAACGTCGGTTCACAGAAGAACCTAACTCTAATTTTTCTTGCGTGGTTCAGTGACAGAAGATAAAGACTGGCGCAAGATCCAAAGTAATCGAAAAAATTCAAAGTTTACGCTATAAAACAGTATTGTCCAATAAATCGTTTACCGCTGTCATCTAAAAATTTACGAGGAGGTACCTCGAGAAGAACTTCAGCACATCGAAGAATCGACTAACACTAATAACCAAACGCGCTTTCACTCAGAAACCGCCACTTCAAATCCACTTCCTCTTTCTGTACGCAGTAAACCAAGTTTACCGTACCGTTCGACCGAGAATTCGGTATTTTATAGCCGAGAAACGTGGGTATGTCAATTTACCACGCTTATGTCAGTTTCGGTACTTTTCCTCTGTCGCAATACGTTCGCTCCTCCCGAAAAATCTCCCCGTGAACCTCAAGTTAGTCCCGAGACGCCGCGGCGCTCTTTCTTTCGCGCGATCGCGTTATCTCGCGTTCCCTGCTGCTCATTTTTCCCAAATTTCCCCGCACGGATCTACATTTTAACGTTCGGGACGAGGGGGAGGGGGGGAAGCTCTGCGACGTTATCGTTTATCGAAATCCATAACAAGACGACGTGACGCGGATATAGAGGCGCGCACCTGCGAGCGGTAGTAGTAGAAAACGCCGCGATGCCTACCGATCCGCGTGACACCTGTCGGTATCGTTCGACCGGGGGAGGGGGGGGATAGATCGCCGGTTTCCCCGCGATCTCGCGACGCCGTTTAAACGATATCTTGTAATTCGCATATTAATTGCCGCGACATGGCGAACGGAGGCGACGGTGGAAGCGATGGTAGCGGGGAGGGGGGTTTCCGCGCAACGACACGGTATCTGCACTTTCGGCGCTGGTAGTAAAGTTTCCACGGCGATGCCGCATGCACAGGCGAATGCCGCTACAGCTACCATTGCCGGTTATTACTCATTCGTTAATCCAGGCACGTCCCAAACGATATACTCACCTACCCGCGAGTCTACGTAGCAGGGCGCGCGCGCGCGTCGTGGGTGTGTGTGTGTGTGTATGCGTGTGTGCACCCACCTCCACCAGGTATGTGTCTAGCCCGATCGACCCCACGTAATACGGATGCGCTTTGCTCTATCTCGGCGTACATCGAGCACACGTTCAGGCACGTATACATATATATATATATAGATATATAGATATATATATATATATATATATATATATCTGTATATACAGCAACGTCACCGGCGTGTCATCGATGCGGTCCATGCTGCTGCAGCTAGACGAGCTACAGAGATTCATCGGGTACGACCGCCGGGTGCAGACAGGAAGGAAGGGATCCCGGCGAATTAAGCTCCGAAAACGGAAATCAGAAACAGAACTTTAGTCTTAAATTAATCTCGAGTGGTGGACGGTGACGTAATCACCGTTCCTTTCGGGAACGCAGTCGCGATATTTAATATGGAAGATATTAAAGTTATTTCAGTAAGAGATAGTTTGGTAGTATTCAAGTATTTCCCTCTAAAGCGGGTCATTTCCATAGTTTAAACTTTAAATATAATTCTTGATAACGCGCTCCCCGCAATGCCTTGGTCTACTTTTATTAATTTTCCTCCGGCTGTGCGAGAGAATTATTTATAAATGAAGTAAATTGTGACACGACGCTAATATTCCAAAGGTCCCCGCGCGAATTCCGAGACATCCGTATTTTACTAATAACGAAGAAGAACCACTTGTGTGTCAGCTCGTATTACCGATTCTCTTTGTAAACGAATAATCAATTTTTCAGGTGTGTGTGTGTGTGTGTGTGTACGTGCATCAACTCGACCACACACTCTGCGTTGATGCTGAAAACGTGACGTCCGCGACTCGAACGTTTTGAGGTACGAATAATTCGGAAAAATTATTTGTTACAAATTATGATTTATTACCGATGGACACAAATAACGCTCTCTCGCACACACGCGCGAATGACATTAGAGAAAATTGGTAAAAGGGAAGGTGATATTGATCCTTGTAGGTCCTTGTATTATGGCACCCCTTAATATCTCCGTATTAAGTGACGAATTCAAGCGACAACTTATGGAATTATTTGTTTAGTAGCCCGTCGTTACGCCCGAAGTGACGATTTGAAGTACGTTTGAAAGTACAGCTGAAGAAAACGTAAAGTGGCACAGGAGATAGAAACGACACACGATGCGCAGAACTAGCATTTTCCGTTGAAAATCGAGCGGTTCGCAGCGGTCAATTCCGCGGCGCGGGCCGCGACGTTAAACCTGAAAAATCAAGGCGGCTAGCTCTCGATGGAATTTTTATCGACAAACTTTCTCGCGTAACTCGCTTGGGATCTCATCTCGTACGTATTCGAGAACAAAGTACCTCGCCCGACAGGAGAGAAGCAAAAAGGAGAGAGAATATGGAACGATAAGACAGTTGCTAGCATCCAGTTCCTTTGCGGTATCCACGATGCCGCGCAATAACATTAGAATATAAACGTGAGCGAAGCGTACGGCCGCGCGCGCTACGTCTGTATCGTCTGTATATATTTCACGATACGGCAAATAACAAGTTAATCCATTTATCCTCTTTCCCGCCGCGAGCGTGCTGACAGATCCTTATCAAATGACGGCGAATTGATACAATTATCTGCAAAACACGTCAGAGAATAAAGTCAACGCGTAATTCCGCCTGACTCGCGCTGAGCGCGTAGTAACGAAATCGTCGCGTCAGCCGGCTTCTCTCTTCGTTTCTTTCCACAACCTGCCCCCCTCCCCCTCCCTACGTTAATAAGGCCGAAAGCTTTGAAGCGCCTGGCGTCTGTATCGTTCGGCGGAGGGGGTTGGTCACGATTGGTCGGGGAGGAAAACTATGAGAGAACGGGCACGTAGCGAGGAAAGGGAGGAACATTCTTAAGAAAAATAAGAGAAAACGCGAGCACGGGCGGGGGCGGCGAGCAGGACGATTCCACGACGCGGAGGGAAATCTCGTTTTCATTCCTCCGCGAGACCCATATCTCGTATGCCTGCGGGTTGTGTGTATTTTGTCTCCTTTTATATCACGAGATACCCGAGGGACCTCGATTCTATATATTTTCTCTTAGCCCTCCGGCTCTCGAGTGTACCCGTCCCATCTTCGACGTAGGTGGTCGCATTTTTAGCGGGCGGAATGATCGTTGGATTTTTCTTTATTTCCATTCCCCGTTTCTCCTTCTCCCTCCTCCTTCTCTCTATCTCTCTCTCTCTTTCTCTTGATCCCTTTTCCGTCGGGAACTGCTGCTTCGTTTAACCGCGACATCACGCTCCATACACCGGCCGCGAATTACGAGCTAAAACAACGCGGAAATTCGATCTGTATCCGGCAGTACCGAAAAATTACACCGGACTCCCCGATTCGCTCTTATCGATCCTACCTTTTCGCAAACCTGTTTTCCGCTTTTTTTTTCTTTTATTTACCCATCGGTTTTGCCGATTCGCTTGATTTGTATGAGATGTCCGCCGCGCAACTCGTCTGCTGGATCAATTCTAACATTCGAACAGGAAGAAAGGATACATTAATACACAGTGATACGCGGAGTATGTTTAAATTATGTCAACACGTACGGGATCCATTCCACGTCTCTACGAACGCCCAATAGCTTTCCGTAGCATCCTAATATTTCCCCAAAATCGCCCACCCGAGGCGTCGCTGCGTTCCGCTTCGTATATTTACCGTAAATTCCGGAAGGAAGCAAAACATTCGCGCTACGTCGAGCCCGCGCGCGCACGACGAAAGTGTATTTCGACGTGCAACGTGTGTTTGCGTTGTTCTAACAATAAAACGCCACCGCCTTCCTTTCGCCCGCAGTGTGCGCCTCCTCGCGCAACGGCTTTCCGATCCTCGTCGCTGCGAGCTCTTAGCCGTGCGATAACCACGCGATTTGCTTGCCGACTCGCGGTAACTGCAACTTTCACATTCTTGCGCTCTCGACGCTCTCGTGAAATACCTGGGGGGGGGGG